>NW_027144685.1:0-33926 GCF_026170545.1 Melanerpes formicivorus | reverse complement strand
ACAATGTTTTCATTAGCTTCGCTCACTCTCGAAATCAAGCATTTTACAGCAGGTTGGAGCAGCCTGTATCTCAGCACAGGAATAAGGTAGGGAAGAATTCTAAGGATCATTTTGACTGCCTCCAGAAGTTAGATCAGATGGCAAATTGTATTTGGTGCTAGGTCTTTCCCTTTAGGTTTTACCCCAACAATGTTTTCATTAGTTTCGCTCACTCTCGAAATCAAGCATTTTACAGCAGGTTGGAGCAGCCTGTATCTCAGCACAGGAATAAGGTAGGGAAGAATTCAAATACTCATTTTGACTGCCTCCAGAAGTTAGATCAGATGGCCTATGCAATTTGGTGCCAGGCCTTTCCCTTTAGGTTTTACCCCAACAATGTTTCCATTAGTTTCGCTCACTCTCGAAATCAAGCATTTTACAGCAGGTTGGAGCAGCCTGTATCTCAGCACAGGAATAAGGTAGGGAAGAATTCAAATACTCATTTTGACTGCCTCCAGAAGTTAGATCAGATGGCCAATGCAATTTGGTGCTAGGTCTTTCCCTTTAGGTTTTACCCCAACAATGTTTTCATTAGTTTCGCTCACTCTCGAAATCAAGCATTTTACAGCAGGTTGGAGCAGCCTGTATCTCAGCACAGGAATAAGGTAGGGAAGAATTCAAATACTCATTTTGACTGCCTCCAGAACTTAGATCAGATGGCAAATACTATTTGGTGCTAGGTCTTTCTCTTTAGGTTTTACCCCAACAATGTTTTCATTAGTTTCGCTCACTCTCGAAATCAAGCATTTTACAGCAGGTTGGAGCAGCCTGTATCTCAGCACAGGAATAAGGTAGGGAAGAATTCTAAGGATCATTTTGACTGCCTCCAGAAGTTAGATCAGATGGCAAATTGGATTTGGTGCTAGGTCTTTCCCTTTAGGTTTTACCCCAACAATGTTTTCATTAGTTTTGCTCACTCTCGAAATCAAGCATTTTACAGCAGGTTGGAGCAGCCTGTATCTCAGCACAGGAATAAGGTAGGGAAGAATTCTAAAGATCATTTTGACTGCCTCCAGAAGTTAGATCAGATGGCAAATTGTATTTGGTGCTAGGTCTTTCCCTTTAGGTTTTACCCCAACAATGTTTTTATTAGTTTCGCTCACTCTCGAAATCAAGCATTTTACAGCAGGTTGGAGCAGCCTGTATCTCAGCACAGGAATAAGGTAGGGAAGAATTCAAATACTCATTTTGACTGCCTCCAGAAGTTAGATCAGATGGCAAATTGTATTTGGTGCTAGGTCTTTCCCTTTAGGTTTTACCCCAACAATGTTTTCATTAGTTTCGCTCACTCTCGAAATCAAGCATTTTACAGCAGGTTGGAGCAGCCTGTATCTCAGCACAGGAATAAGGTAGGGAAGAATTCTAAGGATCATTTTGACTGCCTCCAGAAGTTAGATCAAATGGCAAATTGTATTTGGTGCTAGGTCTTTCCCTTTAGGTTTTACCCCAACAATGTTGTCATTAGTTTCGCTCACTCTCGAAATCAAGCATTTTACAGCAGGTTGGAGCAGCCTGTATCTCAGCACAGGAATAAGGTAGGGAAGAATTCTAAGGATCATTTTGACTGCCTCCAGAAGTTAGATCAGATGGCCAATGCAATTTGGTGCCAGGCCTTTCCCTTTAGGTTTTACCCCAACAATGTTTTCATTAGTTTCGCTCACTCTCAAAATCAAGCATTTTACAGCAGGTTGGAGCAGCCTGTATCTCAGCACAGGAATAAGGTAGGGAAGAATTCTAAGGATCATTTTGACTGCCTCCAGAAGTTAGATCAGATGGCAAATTGTATTTGGTGCTAGGTCTTTCCCTTTAGGTTTTACCCCAACAATGTTTCCATTAGTTTCGCTCACTCTCGAAATCAAGCATTTTACAGCAGGTTGGAGCAGCCTGTATCTCAGCACAGGAATAAGGTAGGGAAGAATTCTAAGGATCATTTTGACTGCCTCCAGAAGTTAGATCAGATGGCCAATGCAATTTGGTGCTAGGCCTTTCCCTTTAGGTTTTACCCCAACAATGTTTTCATTAGTTTCGCTCACTCTCGAAATCAAGCATTTTACAGCAGGTTGGAGCAGCCTGTATCTCAGCACAGAAATAAGGTAGGGAAGAATTCTAAGGATCATTTTGACTGCCTCCAGAAGTTAGATCAGATGGCAAATTGTATTTGGTGCTAGGTCTTTCCCTTTAGGTTTTACCCCAACAATGTTTTCATTAGCTTCGCTCACTCTCGAAATCAAGCATTTTACAGCAGGTTGGAGCAGCCTGTATCTCAGCACAGGAATAAGGTAGGGAAGAATTCTAAGGATCATTTTGACTGCCTCCAGAAGTTAGATCAGATGGCAAATTGTATTTGGTGCTAGGTCTTTCCCTTTAGGTTTTACCCCAACAATGTTTTCATTAGTTTCGCTCACTCTCGAAATCAAGCATTTTACAGCAGGTTGGAGCAGCCTGTATCTCAGCACAGGAATAAGGTAGGGAAGAATTCAAATACTCATTTTGACTGCCTCCAGAAGTTAGATCAGATGGCAAATTGGATTTGGTGCTAGGTCTTTCCCTTTAGGTTTTACCCCAACAATGTTTTCATTAGTTTCGCTCACTCTCGAAATCAAGCATTTTACAGCAGGTTGGAGCAGCCTGTATCTCAGCACAGGAATAAGGTAGGGAAGAATTCTAAGGATCATTTTGACTGCCTCCAGAAGTTAGATCAGATGGCAAATTGGATTTGGTGCTAGGTCTTTCCCTTTAGGTTTTACCCCAACAATGTTTCCATTAGTTTCGCTCACTCTCGAAATCAAGCATTTTACAGCAGGTTGGAGCAGCCTGTATCTCAGCACAGGAATAAGGTAGGGAAGAATTCTAAGGATCATTTTGACTGCCTCCAGAAGTTAGATCAGATGGCCAATGCAATTTGGTGCTAGGCCTTTCCCTTTAGGTTTTACCCCAACAATGTTTTCATTAGTTTCGCTCACTCTCGAAATCAAGCATTTTACAGCAGGTTGGAGCAGCCTGTATCTCAGCACAGGAATAAGGTAGGGAAGAATTCAAATACTCATTTTGACTGCCTCCAGAAGTTAGATCAGATGGCCAATGCAATTTGGTGCCAGGCCTTTCCCTTTAGGTTTTACCCCAACAATGTTTCCATTAGTTTCGCTCACTCTCGAAATCAAGCATTTTACAGCAGGTTGGAGCAGCCTGTATCTCAGCACAGGAATAAGGTAGGGAAGGATTCTAAGGATCATTTTGACTGCCTCCAGAAGTTAGATCAGATGGCCAATGCAATTTGGTGCTAGGTCTTTCCCTTTAGGTTTTACCCCAACAATGTTTTCATTAGTTTCGCTCACTCTCGAAATCAAGCATTTTACAGCAGGTTGGAGCAGCCTGTATCTCAGCACAGGAATAAGGTAGGGAAGAATTCTAAGGATCATTTTGACTGCCTCCAGAAGTTAGATCAGATGGCAAATTGTATTTGGTGCTAGGTCTTTCCCTTTAGGTTTTACCCCAACAATGTTTTCATTAGTTTCGCTCACTCTCGAAATCAAGCATTTTACAGCAGGTTGGAGCAGCCTGTATCTCAGCACAGGAATAAGGTAGGGAAGAATTCTAAGGATCATTTTGACTGCCTCCAGAAGTTAGATCAGATGGCAAATTGTATTTGGTCTAGGTCTTTCCCTTTAGGTTTTACCCCAACAATGTTTTCATTAGTTTCGCTCACTCTCGAAATCAAGCATTTTACAGCAGGTTGGAGCAGCCTGTATCTCAGCACAGGAATAAGGTAGGGAAGAATTCTAAAGATCATTTTGACTGCCTCCAGAAGTTAGATCAGATGGCAAATTGTATTTGGTGCTAGGTCTTTCCCTTTAGGTTTTACCCCAACAATGTTTTTATTAGTTTCGCTCACTCTCGAAATCAAGCATTTTACAGCAGGTTGGAGCAGCCTGTATCTCAGCACAGGAATAAGGTAGGGAAGAATTCTAAGGATCATTTTGACTGCCTCCAGAAGTTAGATCAGATGGCAAATTGGATTTGGTGCTAGGTCTTTCCCTTTAGGTTTTACCCCAACAATGTTTTCATTAGTTTCGCTCACTCTCGAAATCAAGCATTTTACAGCAGGTTGGAGCAGCCTGTATCTCAGCACAGGAATAAGGTAGGGAAGAATTCAAATACTCATTTTGACTGCCTCCAGAAGTTAGATCAGATGGCAAATTGGATTTGGTGCTAGGTCTTTCCCTTTAGGTTTTACCCCAACAATGTTTTCATTAGTTTCGCTCACTCTCGAAATCAAGCATTTTACAGCAGGTTGGAGCAGCCTGTATCTCAGCACAGGAATAAGGTAGGGAAGAATTCTAAGGATCATTTTGACTGCCTCCAGAAGTTAGATCAGATGGCAAATTGGATTTGGTGCTAGGTCTTTCCCTTTAGGTTTTACCCCAACAATGTTTCCATTAGTTTCGCTCACTCTCGAAATCAAGCATTTTACAGCAGGTTGGAGCAGCCTGTATCTCAGCACAGGAATAAGGTAGGGAAGAATTCTAAGGATCATTTTGACTGCCTCCAGAAGTTAGATCAGATGGCCAATGCAATTTGGTGCTAGGCCTTTCCCTTTAGGTTTTACCCCAACAATGTTTTCATTAGTTTCGCTCACTCTCGAAATCAAGCATTTTACAGCAGGTTGGAGCAGCCTGTATCTCAGCACAGGAATAAGGTAGGGAAGAATTCAAATACTCATTTTGACTGCCTCCAGAAGTTAGATCAGATGGCCAATGCAATTTGGTGCCAGGCCTTTCCCTTTAGGTTTTACCCCAACAATGTTTCCATTAGTTTCGCTCACTCTCGAAATCAAGCATTTTACAGCAGGTTGGAGCAGCCTGTATCTCAGCACAGGAATAAGGTAGGGAAGAATTCTAAGGATCATTTTGACTGCCTCCAGAAGTTAGATCAGATGGCCAATGCAATTTGGTGCTAGGTCTTTCCCTTTAGGTTTTACCCCAACAATGTTTTCATTAGTTTCGCTCACTCTCGAAATCAAGCATTTTACAGCAGGTTGGAGCAGCCTGTATCTCAGCACAGGAATAAGGTAGGGAAGAATTCTAAGGATCATTTTGACTGCCTCCAGAAGTTAGATCAGATGGCAAATTGTATTTGGTGCTAGGTCTTTCCCTTTAGGTTTTACCCCAACAATGTTTTCATTAGTTTCGCTCACTCTCGAAATCAAGCATTTTACAGCAGGTTGGAGCAGCCTGTATCTCAGCACAGGAATAAGGTAGGGAAGAATTCTAAGGATCATTTTGACTGCCTCCAGAAGTTAGATCAGATGGCAAATTGTATTTGGTCTAGGTCTTTCCCTTTAGGTTTTACCCCAACAATGTTTTCATTAGTTTCGCTCACTCTCGAAATCAAGCATTTTACAGCAGGTTGGAGCAGCCTGTATCTCAGCACAGGAATAAGGTAGGGAAGAATTCTAAAGATCATTTTGACTGCCTCCAGAAGTTAGATCAGATGGCAAATTGTATTTGGTGCTAGGTCTTTCCCTTTAGGTTTTACCCCAACAATGTTTTTATTAGTTTCGCTCACTCTCGAAATCAAGCATTTTACAGCAGGTTGGAGCAGCCTGTATCTCAGCACAGGAATAAGGTAGGGAAGAATTCTAAGGATCATTTTGACTGCCTCCAGAAGTTAGATCAGATGGCAAATTGTATTTGGTGCTAGGTCTTTCCCTTTAGGTTTTACCCCAACAATGTTGTCATTAGTTTCGCTCACTCTCGAAATCAAGCATTTTACAGCAGGTTGGAGCAGCCTGTATCTCAGCACAGGAATAAGGTAGGGAAGAATTCTAAGGATCATTTTGACTGCCTCCAGAAGTTAGATCAGATGGCAAATTGTATTTGGTGCTAGGTCTTTCCCTTTAGGTTTTACCCCAACAATGTTTTCATTAGTTTCGCTCACTCTCGAAATCAAGCATTTTACAGCAGGTTGGAGCAGCCTGTATCTCAGCACAGGAATAAGGTAGGGAAGAATTCTAAGGATCATTTTGACTGCCTCCAGAAGTTAGATCAGATGGCCAATGCAATTTGGTGCCAGGCCTTTCCCTTTAGGTTTTACCCCAACAATGTTTTCATTAGTTTCGCTCACTCTCGAAATCAAGCATTTTACAGCAGGTTGGAGCAGCCTGTATCTCAGCACAGGAATAAGGTAGGGAAGAATTCTAAGGATCATTTTGACTGCCTCCAGAAGTTAGATCAGATGGCAAATTGTATTTGGTGCTAGGTCTTTCCCTTTAGGTTTTACCCCAACAATGTTTCCATTAGTTTCGCTCACTCTCGAAATCAAGCATTTTACAGCAGGTTGGAGCAGCCTGTATCTCAGCACAGGAATAAGGTAGGGAAGAATTCTAAGGATCATTTTGACTGCCTCCAGAAGTTAGATCAGATGGCCAATGCAATTTGGTGCTAGGCCTTTCCCTTTAGGTTTTACCCCAACAATGTTTTCATTAGTTTCGCTCACTCTCGAAATCAAGCATTTTACAGCAGGTTGGAGCAGCCTGTATCTCAGCACAGGAATAAGGTAGGGAAGAATTCAAATACTCATTTTGACTGCCTCCAGAAGTTAGATCAGATGGCAAATTGGATTTGGTGCTAGGTCTTTCCCTTTAGGTTTTACCCCAACAATGTTTTCATTAGTTTCGCTCACTCTCGAAATCAAGCATTTTACAGCAGGTTGGAGCAGCCTGTATCTCAGCACAGGAATAAGGTAGGGAAGAATTCTAAGGATCATTTTGACTGCCTCCAGAAGTTAGATCAGATGGCAAATTGTATTTGGTGCTAGGTCTTTCCCTTTAGGTTTTACCCCAACAATGTTTCCATTAGTTTCGCTCACTCTCGAAATCAAGCATTTTACAGCAGGTTGGAGCAGCCTGTATCTCAGCACAGGAATAAGGTAGGGAAGAATTCTAAGGATCATTTTGACTGCCTCCAGAAGTTAGATCAGATGGCCAATGCAATTTGGTGCTAGGCCTTTCCCTTTAGGTTTTACCCCAACAATGTTTTCATTAGTTTCGCTCACTCTCGAAATCAAGCATTTTACAGCAGGTTGGAGCAGCCTGTATCTCAGCACAGGAATAAGGTAGGGAAGAATTCAAATACTCATTTTGACTGCCTCCAGAAGTTAGATCAGATGGCCAATGCAATTTGGTGCCAGGCCTTTCCCTTTAGGTTTTACCCCAACAATGTTTCCATTAGTTTCGCTCACTTTCGAAATCAAGCATTTTACAGCAGGTTGGAGCAGCCTGTATCTCAGCACAGGAATAAGGTAGGGAAGAATTCTAAGGATCATTTTGACTGCCTCCAGAAGTTAGATCAGATGGCCAATGCAATTTGGTGCTAGGTCTTTCCCTTTAGGTTTTACCCCAACAATGTTTTCATTAGTTTCGCTCACTCTCGAAATCAAGCATTTTACAGCAGGTTGGAGCAGCCTGTATCTCAGCACAGGAATAAGGTAGGGAAGAATTCTAAGGATCATTTTGACTGCCTCCAGAAGTTAGATCAGATGGCAAATTGTATTTGGTGCTAGGTCTTTCCCTTTAGGTTTTACCCCAACAATGTTTTCATTAGTTTCGCTCACTCTCGAAATCAAGCATTTTACAGCAGGTTGGAGCAGCCTGTATCTCAGCACAGGAATAAGGTAGGGAAGAATTCTAAGGATCATTTTGACTGCCTCCAGAAGTTAGATCAGATGGCAAATTGTATTTGGTGCTAGGTCTTTCCCTTTAGGTTTTACCCCAACAATGTTTTCATTAGTTTCGCTCACTCTCGAAATCAAGCATTTTACAGCAGGTTGGAGCAGCCTGTATCTCAGCACAGGAATAAGGTAGGGAAGAATTCAAATACTCATTTTGACTGCCTCCAGAAGTTAGATCAGATGGCCAATGCAATTTGGTGCTAGGTCTTTCCCTTTAGGTTTTACCCCAACAATGTTTTCATTAGTTTCGCTCACTCTCGAAATCAAGCATTTTACAGCAGGTTGGAGCAGCCTGTATCTCAGCACAGGAATAAGGTAGGGAAGAATTCTAAGGATCATTTTGACTGCCTCCAGAAGTTAGATCAGATGGCAAATTGTATTTGGTGCTAGGTCTTTCCCTTTAGGTTTTACCCCAACAATGTTTTCATTAGTTTCGCTCACTCTCGAAATCAAGCATTTTACAGCAGGTTGGAGCAGCCTGTATCTCAGCACAGGAATAAGGTAGGGAAGAATTCTAAGGATCATTTTGACTGCCTCCAGAAGTTAGATCAGATGGCAAATTGTATTTGGTGCTAGGTCTTTCCCTTTAGGTTTTACCCCAACAATGTTTTCATTAGTTTCGCTCACTCTCGAAATCAAGCATTTTACAGCAGGTTGGAGCAGCCTGTATCTCAGCACAGGAATAAGGTAGGGAAGAATTCAAATACTCATTTTGACTGCCTCCAGAAGTTAGATCAGATGGCAAATTGGATTTGGTGCTAGGTCTTTCCCTTTAGGTTTTACCCCAACAATGTTTTCATTAGTTTCGCTCACTCTCGAAATCAAGCATTTTACAGCAGGTTGGAGCAGCCTGTATCTCAGCACAGGAATAAGGTAGGGAAGAATTCAAATACTCATTTTGACTGCCTCCAGAAGTTAGATCAGATGGCAAATTGGATTTGGTGCTAGGTCTTTCCCTTTAGGTTTTACCCCAACAATGTTTTCATTAGTTTCGCTCACTCTCGAAATCAAGCATTTTACAGCAGGTTGGAGCAGCCTGTATCTCAGCACAGGAATAAGGTAGGGAAGAATTCAAATACTCATTTTGACTGCCTCCAGAAGTTAGATCAGATGGCAAATTGGATTTGGTGCTAGGTCTTTCCCTTTAGGTTTTACCCCAACAATGTTTTCATTAGTTTCGCTCACTCTCGAAATCAAGCATTTTACAGCAGGTTGGAGCAGCCTGTATCTCAGCACAGGAATAAGGTAGGGAAGAATTCTAAGGATCATTTTGACTGCCTCCAGAAGTTAGATCAGATGGCAAATTGTATTTGGTGCTAGGTCTTTCCCTTTAGGTTTTACCCCAACAATGTTTCCATTAGTTTCGCTCACTCTCGAAATCAAGCATTTTACAGCAGGTTGGAGCAGCCTGTATCTCAGCACAGGAATAAGGTAGGGAAGAATTCTAAGGATCATTTTGACTGCCTCCAGAAGTTAGATCAGATGGCCAATGCAATTTGGTGCTAGGCCTTTCCCTTTAGGTTTTACCCCAACAATGTTTTCATTAGTTTCGCTCACTCTCGAAATCAAGCATTTTACAGCAGGTTGGAGCAGCCTGTATCTCAGCACAGGAATAAGGTAGGGAAGAATTCAAATACTCATTTTGACTGCCTCCAGAAGTTAGATCAGATGGCCAATGCAATTTGGTGCCAGGCCTTTCCCTTTAGGTTTTACCCCAACAATGTTTCCATTACTTTCGCTCACTTTCGAAATCAAGCATTTTACAGCAGGTTGGAGCAGCCTGTATCTCAGCACAGGAATAAGGTAGGGAAGAATTCTAAGGATCATTTTGACTGCCTCCAGAAGTTAGATCAGATGGCCAATGCAATTTGGTGCTAGGTCTTTCCCTTTAGGTTTTACCCCAACAATGTTTTCATTAGTTTCGCTCACTCTCGAAATCAAGCATTTTACAGCAGGTTGGAGCAGCCTGTATCTCAGCACAGGAATAAGGTAGGGAAGAATTCTAAGGATCATTTTGACTGCCTCCAGAAGTTAGATCAGATGGCAAATTGTATTTGGTGCTAGGTCTTTCCCTTTAGGTTTTACCCCAACAATGTTTTCGTTAGTTTCGCTCACTCTCGAAATCAAGCATTTTACAGCAGGTTGGAGCAGCCTGTATCTCAGCACAGGAATAAGGTAGGGAAGAATTCTAAGGATCATTTTGACTGCCTCCAGAAGTTAGATCAGATGGCAAATTGTATTTGGTGCTAGGTCTTTCCCTTTAGGTTTTACCCCAACAATGTTTTCATTAGTTTCGCTCACTCTCGAAATCAAGCATTTTACAGCAGGTTGGAGCAGCCTGTATCTCAGCACAGGAATAAGGTAGGGAAGAATTCTAAGGATCATTTTGACTGCCTCCAGAAGTTAGATCAGATGGCAAATTGTATTTGGTGCTAGGTCTTTCCCTTTAGGTTTTACCCCAACAATGTTTTCATTAGTTTCGCTCACTCTCGAAATCAAGCATTTTACAGCAGGTTGGAGCAGCCTGTATCTCAGCACAGGAATAAGGTAGGGAAGAATTCAAATACTCATTTTGACTGCCTCCAGAAGTTAGATCAGATGGCCAATGCAATTTGGTGCTAGGTCTTTCCCTTTAGGTTTTACCCCAACAATGTTTTCATTAGTTTCGCTCACTCTCGAAATCAAGCATTTTACAGCAGGTTGGAGCAGCCTGTATCTCAGCACAGGAATAAGGTAGGGAAGAATTCAAATACTCATTTTGACTGCCTCCAGAAGTTAGATCAGATGGCAAATTGTATTTGGTGCTAGGTCTTTCCCTTTAGGTTTTACCCCAACAATGTTTTCATTAGTTTCGCTCACTCTCGAAATCAAGCATTTTACAGCAGGTTGGAGCAGCCTGTATCTCAGCACAGGAATAAGGTAGGGAAGAATTCTAAGGATCATTTTGACTGCCTCCAGAAGTTAGATCAGATGGCAAATTGTATTTGGTGCTAGGTCTTTCCCTTTAGGTTTTACCCCAACAATGTTTCCGTTAGTTTCGCTCACTCTCGAAATCAAGCATTTTACAGCAGGTTGGAGCAGCCTGTATCTCAGCACAGGAATAAGGTAGGGAAGAATTCTAAGGATCATTTTGACTGCCTCCAGAAGTTAGATCAGATGGCCAATGCAATTTGGTGCCAGGCCTTTCCCTTTAGGTTTTACCCCAACAATGTTTTCATTAGTTTCGCTCACTCTCGAAATCAAGCATTTTACAGCAGGTTGGAGCAGCCTGTATCTCAGCACAGGAATAAGGTAGGGAAGAATTCTAAGGATCATTTTGACTGCCTCCAGAAGTTAGATCAGATGGCAAATTGTATTTGGTGCTAGGTCTTTCCCTTTAGGTTTTACCCCAACAATGTTTCCATTAGTTTCGCTCACTCTCGAAATCAAGCATTTTACAGCAGGTTGGAGCAGCCTGTATCTCAGCACAGGAATAAGGTAGGGAAGAATTCTAAGGATCATTTTGACTGCCTCCAGAAGTTAGATCAGATGGCCAATGCAATTTTGTGCCAGGCCTTTCCCTTTAGGTTTTACCCCAACAATGTTTTCATTAGTTTCGCTCACTCTCGAAATCAAGCATTTTACAGCAGGTTGGAGCAGCCTGTATCTCAGCACAGGAATAAGGTAGGGAAGAATTCAAATACTCATTTTGACTGCCTCCAGAAGTTAGATCAGATGGCCAATGCAATTTGGTGCTAGGTCTTTCCCTTTAGGTTTTACCCCAACAATGTTTTCATTAGTTTCGCTCACTCTCGAAATCAAGCATTTTACAGCAGGTTGGAGCAGCCTGTATCTCAGCACAGGAATAAGGTAGGGAAGAATTCAAATACTCATTTTGACTGCCTCCAGAAGTTAGATCAGATGGCAAATTGGATTTGGTGCTAGGTCTTTCCCTTTAGGTTTTACCCCAACAATGTTTTCATTAGTTTCGCTCACTCTCGAAATCAAGCATTTTACAGCAGGTTGGAGCAGCCTGTATCTCAGCACAGGAATAAGGTAGGGAAGAATTCTAAGGATCATTTTGACTGCCTCCAGAAGTTAGATCAGATGGCAAATTGTATTTGGTGCTAGGCCTTTCCCTTTAGGTTTTACCCCAACAATGTTTTTATTAGTTTCGCTCACTCTCGAAATCAAGCATTTTACAGCAGGTTGGAGCAGCCTGTATCTCAGCACAGGAATAAGATAGGGAAGAATTCTAAGGATCATTTTGACTGCCTCCAGAAGTTAGATCAGATGACAAATGCAATTTGGTGCTAGGTCTTTCCCTTTAGGTTTTACCCCAACAATGTTTTCATTAGTTTCGCTCACTCTCGAAATCAAGCATTTTACAGCAGGTTGGAGCAGCCTGTATCTCAGCACAGGAATAAGGTAGGGAAGAATTCTAAGGATCATTTTGACTGCCTCCAGAAGTTAGATCAGATGGCAAATTGTATTTGGTGCTAGGTCTTTCCCTTTAGGTTTTACCCCAACAATGTTTCCGTTAGTTTCGCTCACTCTCGAAATCAAGCATTTTACAGCAGGTTGGAGCAGCCTGTATCTCAGCACAGGAATAAGGTAGGGAAGAATTCTAAGGATCATTTTGACTGCCTCCAGAAGTTAGATCAGATGGCCAATGCAATTTGGTGCCAGGCCTTTCCCTTTAGGTTTTACCCCAACAATGTTTTCATTAGTTTCGCTCACTCTCGAAATCAAGCATTTTACAGCAGGTTGGAGCAGCCTGTATCTCAGCACAGGAATAAGGTAGGGAAGAATTCTAAGGATCATTTTGACTGCCTCCAGAAGTTAGATCAGATGGCAAATTGAATTTGGTGCTAGGTCTTTCCCTTTAGGTTTTACCCCAACAATGTTTCCATTAGTTTCGCTCACTCTCGAAATCAAGCATTTTACAGCAGGTTGGAGCAGCCTGTATCTCAGCACAGGAATAAGGTACGGAAGAATTCTAAGGATCATTTTGACTGCCTCCAGAAGTTAGATCAGATGGCCAATGCAATTTGGTGCTAGGCCTTTCCCTTTAGGTTTTACCCCAACAATGTTTTCATTAGTTTCGCTCACTCTCGAAATCAAGCATTTTACAGCAGGTTGGAGCAGCCTGTATCTCAGCACAGGAATAAGGTAGGGAAGAATTCTAAGGATCATTTTGACTGCCTCCAGAAGTTAGATCAGATGGCCAATGCAATTTGGTGCTAGGTCTTTCCCTTTAGGTTTTACCCCAACAATGTTTTCATTAGTTTCGCTCACTCTCGAAATCAAGCATTTTACAGCAGGTTGGAGCAGCCTGTATCTCAGCACAGGAATAAGGTAGGGAAGAATTCTAAGGATCATTTTGACTGCCTCCAGAAGTTAGATCAGATGGCAAATTGTATTTGGTGCTAGGTCTTTCCCTTTAGGTTTTACCCCAACAATGTTTTCATTAGTTTCGCTCACTCTCGAAATCAAGCATTTTACAGCAGGTTGGAGCAGCCTGTATCTCAGCACAGGAATAAGGTAGGGAAGAATTCTAAGGATCATTTTGACTGCCTCCAGAAGTTAGATCAGATGGCAAATTGTATTTGGTGCTAGGTCTTTCCCTTTAGGTTTTACCCCAACAATGTTTTCATTAGTTTCGCTCACTCTCGAAATCAAGCATTTTACAGCAGGTTGGAGCAGCCTGTATCTCAGCACAGGAATAAGGTAGGGAAGAATTCAAATACTCATTTTGACTGCCTCCAGAAGTTAGATCAGATGGCCAATGCAATTTGGTGCTAGGTCTTTCCCTTTAGGTTTTACCCCAACAATGTTTTCATTAGTTTCGCTCACTCTCGAAATCAAGCATTTTACAGCAGGTTGGAGCAGCCTGTATCTCAGCACAGGAATAAGGTAGGGAAGAATTCAAATACTCATTTTGACTGCCTCCAGAAGTTAGATCAGATGGCAAATTGTATTTGGTGCTAGGTCTTTCCCTTTAGGTTTTACCCCAACAATGTTTCCATTAGTTTCGCTCACTCTCGAAATCAAGCATTTTACAGCAGGTTGGAGCAGCCTGTATCTCAGCACAGGAATAAGGTAGGGAAGAATTCTAAGGATCATTTTGACTGCCTCCAGAAGTTAGATCAGATGGCCAATGCAATTTGGTGCTAGGCCTTTCCCTTTAGGTTTTACCCCAACAATGTTTTCATTAGTTTCGCTCACTCTCGAAATCAAGCATTTTACAGCAGGTTGGAGCAGCCTGTATCTCAGCACAGGAATAAGGTAGGGAAGAATTCAAATACTCATTTTGACTGCCTCCAGAAGTTAGATCAGATGGCAAATTGGATTTGGTGCTAGGTCTTTCCCTTTAGGTTTTACCCCAACAATGTTTTCATTAGTTTCGCTCACTCTCGAAATCAAGCATTTTACAGCAGGTTGGAGCAGCCTGTATCTCAGCACAGGAATAAGGTAGGGAAGAATTCTAAGGATCATTTTGACTGCCTCCAGAAGTTAGATCAGATGGCCAATGCAATTTGGTGCTAGGTCTTTCCCTTTAGGTTTTACCCCAACAATGTTTTCATTAGTTTCGCTCACTCTCGAAATCAAGCATTTTACAGCAGGTTGGAGCAGCCTGTATCTCAGCACAGGAATAAGGTAGGGAAGAATTCTAAGGATCATTTTGACTGCCTCCAGAAGTTAGATCAGATGGCAAATTGTATTTGGTGCTAGGTCTTTCCCTTTAGGTTTTACCCCAACAATGTTTTCATTAGTTTCGCTCACTCTCGAAATCAAGCATTTTACAGCAGGTTGGAGCAGCCTGTATCTCAGCACAGGAATAAGGTAGGGAAGAATTCTAAGGATCATTTTGACTGCCTCCAGAAGTTAGATCAGATGGCAAATTGTATTTGGTGCTAGGTCTTTCCCTTTAGGTTTTACCCCAACAATGTTTTCATTAGTTTCGCTCACTCTCGAAATCAAGCATTTTACAGCAGGTTGGAGCAGCCTGTATCTCAGCACAGGAATAAGGTAGGGAAGAATTCAAATACTCATTTTGACTGCCTCCAGAAGTTAGATCAGATGGCCAATGCAATTTGGTGCTAGGTCTTTCCCTTTAGGTTTTACCCCAACAATGTTTTCATTAGTTTCGCTCACTCTCGAAATCAAGCATTTTACAGCAGGTTGGAGCAGCCTGTATCTCAGCACAGGAATAAGGTAGGGAAGAATTCTAAGGATCATTTTGACTGCCTCCAGAAGTTAGATCAGATGGCAAATTGTATTTGGTGCTAGGTCTTTCCCTTTAGGTTTTACCCCAACAATGTTTTCATTAGTTTCGCTCACTCTCGAAATCAAGCATTTTACAGCAGGTTGGAGCAGCCTGTATCTCAGCACAGGAATAAGGTAGGGAAGAATTCTAAGGATCATTTTGACTGCCTCCAGAAGTTAGATCAGATGGCAAATTGTATTTGGTGCTAGGTCTTTCCCTTTAGGTTTTACCCCAACAATGTTTTCATTAGTTTCGCTCACTCTCGAAATCAAGCATTTTACAGCAGGTTGGAGCAGCCTGTATCTCAGCACAGGAATAAGGTAGGGAAGAATTCAAATACTCATTTTGACTGCCTCCAGAAGTTAGATCAGATGGCCAATGCAATTTGGTGCTAGGTCTTTCCCTTTAGGTTTTACCCCAACAATGTTTTCATTAGTTTCGCTCACTCTCGAAATCAAGCATTTTACAGCAGGTTGGAGCAGCCTGTATCTCAGCACAGGAATAAGGTAGGGAAGAATTCTAAGGATCATTTTGACTGCCTCCAGAAGTTAGATCAGATGGCAAATTGTATTTGGTGCTAGGTCTTTCCCTTTAGGTTTTACCCCAACAATGTTTTCATTAGTTTCGCTCACTCTCGAAATCAAGCATTTTACAGCAGGTTGGAGCAGCCTGTATCTCAGCACAGGAATAAGGTAGGGAAGAATTCTAAGGATCATTTTGACTGCCTCCAGAAGTTAGATCAGATGGCAAATTGTATTTGGTGCTAGGTCTTTCCCTTTAGGTTTTACCCCAACAATGTTTCCGTTAGTTTCGCTCACTCTCGAAATCAAGCATTTTACAGCAGGTTGGAGCAGCCTGTATCTCAGCACAGGAATAAGGTAGGGAAGAATTCTAAGGATCATTTTGACTGCCTCCAGAAGTTAGATCAGATGGCCAATGCAATTTGGTGCCAGGCCTTTCCCTTTAGGTTTTACCCCAACAATGTTTTCATTAGTTTCGCTCACTCTCGAAATCAAGCATTTTACAGCAGGTTGGAGCAGCCTGTATCTCAGCACAGGAATAAGGTAGGGAAGAATTCTAAGGATCATTTTGACTGCCTCCAGAAGTTAGATCAGATGGCAAATTGTATTTGGTGCTAGGTCTTTCCCTTTAGGTTTTACCCCAACAATGTTTCCATTAGTTTCGCTCACTCTCGAAATCAAGCATTTTACAGCAGGTTGGAGCAGCCTGTATCTCAGCACAGGAATAAGGTAGGGAAGAATTCTAAGGATCATTTTGACTGCCTCCAGAAGTTAGATCAGATGGCCAATGCAATTTTGTGCCAGGCCTTTCCCTTTAGGTTTTACCCCAACAATGTTTTCATTAGTTTCGCTCACTCTCGAAATCAAGCATTTTACAGCAGGTTGGAGCAGCCTGTATCTCAGCACAGGAATAAGGTAGGGAAGAATTCAAATACTCATTTTGACTGCCTCCAGAAGTTAGATCAGATGGCCAATGCAATTTGGTGCTAGGTCTTTCCCTTTAGGTTTTACCCCAACAATGTTTTCATTAGTTTCGCTCACTCTCGAAATCAAGCATTTTACAGCAGGTTGGAGCAGCCTGTATCTCAGCACAGGAATAAGGTAGGGAAGAATTCAAATACTCATTTTGACTGCCTCCAGAAGTTAGATCAGATGGCAAATTGGATTTGGTGCTAGGTCTTTCCCTTTAGGTTTTACCCCAACAATGTTTTCATTAGTTTCGCTCACTCTCGAAATCAAGCATTTTACAGCAGGTTGGAGCAGCCTGTATCTCAGCACAGGAATAAGGTAGGGAAGAATTCTAAGGATCATTTTGACTGCCTCCAGAAGTTAGATCAGATGGCAAATTGTATTTGGTGCTAGGCCTTTCCCTTTAGGTTTTACCCCAACAATGTTTTTATTAGTTTCGCTCACTCTCGAAATCAAGCATTTTACAGCAGGTTGGAGCAGCCTGTATCTCAGCACAGGAATAAGATAGGGAAGAATTCTAAGGATCATTTTGACTGCCTCCAGAAGTTAGATCAGATGACAAATGCAATTTGGTGCTAGGTCTTTCCCTTTAGGTTTTACCCCAACAATGTTTTCATTAGTTTCGCTCACTCTCGAAATCAAGCATTTTACAGCAGGTTGGAGCAGCCTGTATCTCAGCACAGGAATAAGGTAGGGAAGAATTCTAAGGATCATTTTGACTGCCTCCAGAAGTTAGATCAGATGGCAAATTGTATTTGGTGCTAGGTCTTTCCCTTTAGGTTTTACCCCAACAATGTTTCCGTTAGTTTCGCTCACTCTCGAAATCAAGCATTTTACAGCAGGTTGGAGCAGCCTGTATCTCAGCACAGGAATAAGGTAGGGAAGAATTCTAAGGATCATTTTGACTGCCTCCAGAAGTTAGATCAGATGGCCAATGCAATTTGGTGCCAGGCCTTTCCCTTTAGGTTTTACCCCAACAATGTTTTCATTAGTTTCGCTCACTCTCGAAATCAAGCATTTTACAGCAGGTTGGAGCAGCCTGTATCTCAGCACAGGAATAAGGTAGGGAAGAATTCTAAGGATCATTTTGACTGCCTCCAGAAGTTAGATCAGATGGCAAATTGAATTTGGTGCTAGGTCTTTCCCTTTAGGTTTTACCCCAACAATGTTTCCATTAGTTTCGCTCACTCTCGAAATCAAGCATTTTACAGCAGGTTGGAGCAGCCTGTATCTCAGCACAGGAATAAGGTACGGAAGAATTCTAAGGATCATTTTGACTGCCTCCAGAAGTTAGATCAGATGGCCAATGCAATTTGGTGCTAGGCCTTTCCCTTTAGGTTTTACCCCAACAATGTTTTCATTAGTTTCGCTCACTCTCGAAATCAAGCATTTTACAGCAGGTTGGAGCAGCCTGTATCTCAGCACAGGAATAAGGTAGGGAAGAATTCTAAGGATCATTTTGACTGCCTCCAGAAGTTAGATCAGATGGCCAATGCAATTTGGTGCTAGGTCTTTCCCTTTAGGTTTTACCCCAACAATGTTTTCATTAGTTTCGCTCACTCTCGAAATCAAGCATTTTACAGCAGGTTGGAGCAGCCTGTATCTCAGCACAGGAATAAGGTAGGGAAGAATTCTAAGGATCATTTTGACTGCCTCCAGAAGTTAGATCAGATGGCAAATTGTATTTGGTGCTAGGTCTTTCCCTTTAGGTTTTACCCCAACAATGTTTTCATTAGTTTCGCTCACTCTCGAAATCAAGCATTTTACAGCAGGTTGGAGCAGCCTGTATCTCAGCACAGGAATAAGGTAGGGAAGAATTCTAAGGATCATTTTGACTGCCTCCAGAAGTTAGATCAGATGGCAAATTGTATTTGGTGCTAGGTCTTTCCCTTTAGGTTTTACCCCAACAATGTTTTCATTAGTTTCGCTCACTCTCGAAATCAAGCATTTTACAGCAGGTTGGAGCAGCCTGTATCTCAGCACAGGAATAAGGTAGGGAAGAATTCAAATACTCATTTTGACTGCCTCCAGAAGTTAGATCAGATGGCCAATGCAATTTGGTGCTAGGTCTTTCCCTTTAGGTTTTACCCCAACAATGTTTTCATTAGTTTCGCTCACTCTCGAAATCAAGCATTTTACAGCAGGTTGGAGCAGCCTGTATCTCAGCACAGGAATAAGGTAGGGAAGAATTCAAATACTCATTTTGACTGCCTCCAGAAGTTAGATCAGATGGCAAATTGTATTTGGTGCTAGGTCTTTCCCTTTAGGTTTTACCCCAACAATGTTTTCATTAGTTTCGCTCACTCTCGAAATCAAGCATTTTACAGCAGGTTGGAGCAGCCTGTATCTCAGCACAGGAATAAGGTAGGGAAGAATTCTAAGGATCATTTTGACTGCCTCCAGAAGTTAGATCAGATGGCAAATTGGATTTGGTGCTAGGTCTTTCCCTTTAGGTTTTACCCCAACAATGTTTTCATTAGTTTCGCTCACTCTCGAAATCAAGCATTTTACAGCAGGTTGGAGCAGCCTGTATCTCAGCACAGGAATAAGGTAGGGAAGAATTCTAAGGATCATTTTGACTGCCTCCAGAAGTTAGATCAGATGGCCAATGCAATTTGGTGCCAGGCCTTTCCCTTTAGGTTTTACCCCAACAATGTTTTCATTAGTTTCGCTCACTCTCGAAATCAAGCATTTTACAGCAGGTTGGAGCAGCCTGTATCTCAGCACAGGAATAAGGTAGGGAAGAATTCTAAGGATCATTTTGACTGCCTCCAGAAGTTAGATCAGATGGCAAATTGGATTTGGTGCTAGGTCTTTCCCTTTAGGTTTTACCCCAACAATGTTTCCATTAGTTTCGCTCACTCTCGAAATCAAGCATTTTACAGCAGGTTGGAGCAGCCTGTATCTCAGCACAGGAATAAGGTAGGGAAGAATTCTAAGGATCATTTTGACTGCCTCCAGAAGTTAGATCAGATGGCCAATGCAATTTTGTGCCAGGCCTTTCCCTTTAGGTTTTACCCCAACAATGTTTTCATTAGTTTCGCTCACTCTCGAAATCAAGCATTTTACAGCAGGTTGGAGCAGCCTGTATCTCAGCACAGGAATAAGGTAGGGAAGAATTCAAATACTCATTTTGACTGCCTCCAGAAGTTAGATCAGATGGCCAATGCAATTTGGTGCTAGGTCTTTCCCTTTAGGTTTTACCCCAACAATGTTTTCATTAGTTTCGCTCACTCTCGAAATCAAGCATTTTACAGCAGGTTGGAGCAGCCTGTATCTCAGCACAGGAATAAGGTAGGGAAGAATTCAAATACTCATTTTGACTGCCTCCAGAAGTTAGATCAGATGGCAAATTGGATTTGGTGCTAGGTCTTTCCCTTTAGGTTTTACCCCAACAATGTTTTCATTAGTTTCGCTCACTCTCGAAATCAAGCATTTTACAGCAGGTTGGAGCAGCCTGTATCTCAGCACAGGAATAAGGTAGGGAAGAATTCTAAGGATCATTTTGACTGCCTCCAGAAGTTAGATCAGATGGCAAATTGTATTTGGTGCTAGGCCTTTCCCTTTAGGTTTTACCCCAACAATGTTTTTATTAGTTTCGCTCACTCTCGAAATCAAGCATTTTACAGCAGGTTGGAGCAGCCTGTATCTCAGCACAGGAATAAGATAGGGAAGAATTCTAAGGATCATTTTGACTGCCTCCAGAAGTTAGATCAGATGACAAATGCAATTTGGTGCTAGGTCTTTCCCTTTAGGTTTTACCCCAACAATGTTTTCATTAGTTTCGATCACTCTCGAAATCAAGCATTTTACAGCAGGTTGAAGCAGCCTGTATCTCAGCACAGGAATAAGGTAGGGAAGAATTCTAAGGATCATTTTGACTGCCTCCAGAAGTTAGATCAGATGGCAAATTGTATTTGGTGCTAGGTCTTTCCCTTTAGGTTTTACCCCAACAATGTTTCCGTTAGTTTCGCTCACTCTCGAAATCAAGCATTTTACAGCAGGTTGGAGCAGCCTGTATCTCAGCACAGGAATAAGGTAGGGAAGAATTCTAAGGATCATTTTGACTGCCTCCAGAAGTTAGATCAGATGGCCAATGCAATTTGGTGCCAGGCCTTTCCCTTTAGGTTTTACCCCAACAATGTTTTCATTAGTTTCGCTCACTCTCGAAATCAAGCATTTTACAGCAGGTTGGAGCAGCCTGTATCTCAGCACAGGAATAAGGTAGGGAAGAATTCTAAGGATCATTTTGACTGCCTCCAGAAGTTAGATCAGATGGCAAATTGAATTTGGTGCTAGGTCTTTCCCTTTAGGTTTTACCCCAACAATGTTTCCATTAGTTTCGCTCACTCTCGAAATCAAGCATTTTACAGCAGGTTGGAGCAGCCTGTATCTCAGCACAGGAATAAGGTAGGGAAGAATTCTAAGGATCATTTTGACTGCCTCCAGAAGTTAGATCAGATGGCCAATGCAATTTGGTGCTAGGCCTTTCCCTTTATGTTTTACCCCAACAATGTTTTCATTTGTTTCGCTCACTCTCGAAATCAAGCATTTTACAGCAGGTTGGAGCAGCCTGTATCTCAGCACAGGAATAAGGTAGGGAAGAATTCAAATACTCATTTTGACTGCCTCCAGAAGTTAGATCAGATGGCCAATGCAATCTGGTGCTAGGTCTTTCCCTTTAGGTTTTACCCCAACAATGTTTTCATTAGTTTCGCTCACTCTCGAAATCAAGCATTTTACAGCAGGTTGGAGCAGCCTGTATCTCAGCACAGGAATAAGGTAGGGAAGAATTCAAATACTCATTTTGACTGCCTCCAGAAGTTAGATCAGATGGCAAATTGTATTTGGTGCTAGGTCTTTCCCTTTAGGTTTTACCCCAACAATGTTTTCATTAGTTTCGCTCACTCTCGAAATCAAGCATTTTACAGCAGGTTGGAGCAGCCTGTATCTCAGCACAGGAATAAGGTAGGGAAGAATTCTAAGGATCATTTTGACTGCCTCCAGAAGTTAGATCAGATGGCAAATTGTATTTGGTCTAGGTTTTTCCCTTTAGGTTTTACCCCAACAATGTTTCCATTAGTTTCGCTCACTCTCGAAATCAAGCATTTTACAGCAGGTTGGAGCAGCCTGTATCTCAGCACAGGAATAAGATAGGGAAGAATTCTAAGGATCATTTTGACTGCCTCCAGAAGTTAGATCAGATGACAAATGCAATTTGGTGCTAGGTCTTTCCCTTTAGGTTTTACCCCAACAATGTTTTCATTAGTTTCGCTCACTCTCGAAATCAAGCATTTTACAGCAGGTTGGAGCAGCCTGTATCTCAGCACAGGAATAAGGTAGGGAAGAATTCTAAGGATCATTTTGACTGCCTCCAGAAGTTAGATCAGATGGCAAATTGTATTTGGTGCTAGGTCTTTCCCTTTAGGTTTTACCCCAACAATGTTTCCGTTAGTTTCGCTCACTCTCGAAATCAAGCATTTTACAGCAGGTTGGAGCAGCCTGTATCTCAGCACAGGAATAAGGTAGGGAAGAATTCTAAGGATCATTTTGACTGCCTCCAGAAGTTAGATCAGATGGCAAATTGGATTTGGTGCTAGGTCTTTCCCTTTAGGTTTTACCCCAACAATGTTTTCATTAGTTTCGCTCACTCTCGAAATCAAGCATTTTACAGCAGGTTGGAGCAGCCTGTATCTCAGCACAGGAATAAGGTAGGGAAGAATTCAAATACTCATTTTGACTGCCTCCAGAAGTTAGATCAGATGGCAAATTGGATTTGGTGCTAGGTCTTTCCCTTTAGGTTTTACCCCAACAATGTTTTCATTAGTTTCGCTCACTCTGGAAATCAAGCATTTTACAGCAGGTTGGAGCAGCCTGTATCTCAGCACAGGAATAAGGTAGGGAAGAATTCTAAGGATCATTTTGACTGCCTCCAGAAGTTAGATCAGATGGCAAATTGGATTTGGTGCTAGGTCTTTCCCTTTAGGTTTTACCCCAACAATGTTTTCATTAGTTTCACTCACTCTCGAAATCAAGCATTTTACAGCAGGTTGGAGCAGCCTGTATCTCAGCACAGGAATAAGGTAGGGAAGAATTCTAAGGATCATTTTGACTGCCTCCAGAAGTTAGATCAGATGGCAAATTGGATTTGGTGCTAGGTCTTTCCCTTTAGGTTTTACCCCAACAATGTTTTCATTAGTTTCGCTCACTCTCGAAATCAAGCATTTTACAGCAGGTTGGAGCAGCCTGTATCTCAGCACAGGAATAAGGTAGGGAAGAATTCAAATACTCATTTTGACTGCCTCCAGAAGTTAGATCAGATGGCAAATTGGATTTGGTGCTAGGTCTTTCCCTTTAGGTTTTACCCCAACAATGTTTTCATTAGTTTCGCTCACTCTCGAAATCAAGCATTTTACAGCAGGTTGGAGCAGCCTGTATCTCAGCACAGGAATAAGGTAGGGAAGAATTCTAAGGATCATTTTGACTGCCTCCAGAAGTTAGATCAGATGGCAAATTGGATTTGGTGCTAGGTCTTTCCCTTTAGGTTTTACCCCAACAATGTTTTCATTAGTTTCGCTCACTCTCGAAATCAAGCATTTTACAGCAGGTTGGAGCAGCCTGTATCTCAGCACAGGAATAAGGTAGGGAAGAATTCTAAGGATCATTTTGACTGCCTCCAGAAGTTAGATCAGATGGCAAATTGGATTTGGTGCTAGGTCTTTCCCTTTAGGTTTTACCCCAACAATGCTTTCATTAGTTTCGCTCACTCTCGAAATCAAGCATTTTACAGCAGGTTGGAGCAGCCTGTATCTCAGCACAGGAATAAGGTAGGGAAGAATTCAAATACTCATTTTGACTGCCTCCAGAAGTTAGATCAGATGGCAAATTGGATTTGGTGCTAGGTCTTTCCCTTTAGGTTTTACCCCAACAATGTTTTCATTAGTTTCGCTCACTCTCGAAATCAAGCATTTTACAGCAGGTTGGAGCAGCCTGTATCTCAGCACAGGAATAAGGTAGGGAAGAATTCTAAGGATCATTTTGACTGCCTCCAGAAGTTAGATCAGATGGCAAATTGGATTTGGTGCTAGGTCTTTCCCTTTAGGTTTTACCCCAACAATGTTTTCATTAGTTTCGCTCACTCTCGAAATCAAGCATTTTACAGCAGGTTGGAGCAGCCTGTATCTCAGCACAGGAATAAGGTAGGGAAGAATTCAAATACTCATTTTGACTGCCTCCAGAAGTTAGATCAGATGGCAAATTGGATTTGGTGCTAGGTCTTTCCCTTTAGGTTTTACCCCAACAATGTTTTCATTAGTTTCGCTCACTCTGGAAATCAAGCATTTTACAGCAGGTTGGAGCAGCCTGTATCTCAGCACAGGAATAAGGTAGGGAAGAATTCAAATACTCATTTTGACTGCCTCCAGAAGTTAGATCAGATGGCAAATTGGATTTGGTGCTAGGCCTTTCCCTTTAGGTTTTACCCCAACAATGTTTTCATTAGTTTCGCTCACTCTCGAAATCAAGCATTTTACAGCAGGTTGGAGCAGCCTGTATCTCAGCACAGGAATAAGGTAGGGAAGAATTCTAAGGATCATTTTGACTGCCTCCAGAAGTTAGATCAGATGGCAAATTGGATTTGGTGCTAGGTCTTTCCCTTTAGGTTTTACCCCAACAATGTTTTCATTAGTTTCGCTCACTCTCGAAATCAAGCATTTTACAGCAGGTTGGAGCAGCCTGTATCTCAGCACAGGAATAAGGTAGGGAAGAATTCTAAGGATCATTTTGACTGCCTCCAGAAGTTAGATCAGATGGCAAATTGGATTTGGTGCTAGGTCTTTCCCTTTAGGTTTTACCCCAACAATGTTTTCATTAGTTTCGCTCACTCTCGAAATCAAGCATTTTACAGCAGGTTGGAGCAGCCTGTATCTCAGCACAGGAATAAGGTAGGGAAGAATTCTAAGGATCATTTTGACTGCCTCCAGAAGTTAGATCAGATGGCAAATTGGATTTGGTGCTAGGTCTTTCCCTTTAGGTTTTACCCCAACAATGTTTTCATTAGTTTCGCTCACTCTCGAAATCAAGCATTTTACAGCAGGTTGGAGCAGCCTGTATCTCAGCACAGGAATAAGGTAGGGAAGAATTCTAAGGATCATTTTGACTGCCTCCAGAAGTTAGATCAGATGGCAAATTGGATTTGGTGCTAGGTCTTTCCCTTTAGGTTTTACCCCAACAATGTTTTCATTAGTTTCGCTCACTCTCGAAATCAAGCATTTTACAGCAGGTTGGAGCAGCCTGTATCTCAGCACAGGAATAAGGTAGGGAAGAATTCAAATACTCATTTTGACTGCCTCCAGAAGTTAGATCAGATGGCAAATTGGATTTGGTGCTAGGTCTTTCCCTTTAGGTTTTACCCCAACAATGTTTTCATTAGTTTCGCTCACTCTCGAAATCAAGCATTTTACAGCAGGTTGGAGCAGCCTGTATCTCAGCACAGGAATAAGGTAGGGAAGAATTCAAATACTCATTTTGACTGCCTCCAGAAGTTAGATCAGATGGCAAATTGGATTTGGTGCTAGGTCTTTCCCTTTAGGTTTTACCCCAACAATGTTTTCATTAGTTTCGCTCACTCTGGAAATCAAGCATTTTACAGCAGGTTGGAGCAGCCTGTATCTCAGCACAGGAATAAGGTAGGGAAGAATTCTAAGGATCATTTTGACTGCCTCCAGAAGTTAGATCAGATGGCAAATTGGATTTGGTGCTAGGTCTTTCCCTTTAGGTTTTACCCCAACAATGTTTTCATTAGTTTCGCTCACTCTCGAAATCAAGCATTTTACAGCAGGTTGGAGCAGCCTGTATCTCAGCACAGGAATAAGGTAGGGAAGAATTCTAAGGATCATTTTGACTGCCTCCAGAAGTTAGATCAGATGGCAAATTGGATTTGGTGCTAGGTCTTTCCCTTTAGGTTTTACCCCAACAATGTTTTCATTCGTTTCGCTCACTCTCGAAATCAAGCATTTTACAGCAGGTTGGAGCAGCCTGTATCTCAGCACAGGAATAAGGTAGGGAAGAATTCTAAGGATCATTTTGACTGCCTCCAGAAGTTAGATCAGATGGCAAATTGGATTTGGTGCTAGGTCTTTCCCTTTAGGTTTTACCCCAACAATGTTTTCATTAGTTTCGCTCACTCTCGAAATCAAGCATTTTACAGCAGGTTGGAGCAGCCTGTATCTCAGCACAGGAATAAGGTAGGGAAGAATTCAAATACTCATTTTGACTGCCTCCAGAAGTTAGATCAGATGGCAAATTGGATTTGGTGCTAGGCCTTTCCCTTTAGGTTTTACCCCAACAATGTTTTCATTAGTTTCGCTCACTCTCGAAATCAAGCATTTTACAGCAGGTTGGAGCAGCCTGTATCTCAGCACAGGAATAAGGTAGGGAAGAATTCTAAGGATCATTTTGACTGCCTCCAGAAGTTAGATCAGATGGCAAATTGGATTTGGTGCTAGGTCTTTCCCTTTAGGTTTTACCCCAACAATGTTTTCATTAGTTTCGCTCACTCTCGAAATCAAGCATTTTACAGCAGGTTGGAGCAGCCTGTATCTCAGCACAGGAATAAGGTAGGGAAGAATTCTAAGGATCATTTTGACTGCCTCCAGAAGTTAGATCAGATGGCAAATTGGATTTGGTGCTAGGTCTTTCCCTTTAGGTTTTACCCCAACAATGTTTTCATTAGTTTCGCTCACTCTCGAAATCAAGCATTTTACAGCAGGTTGGAGCAGCCTGTATCTCAGCACAGGAATAAGGTAGGGAAGAATTCAAATACTCATTTTGACTGCCTCCAGAAGTTAGATCAGATGGCAAATTGGATTTGGTGCTAGGTCTTTCCCTTTAGGTTTTACCCCAACAATGTTTTCATTAGTTTCGCTCACTCTCGAAATCAAGCATTTTACAGCAGGTTGGAGCAGCCTGTATCTCAGCACAGGAATAAGGTAGGGAAGAATTCTAAGGATCATTTTGACTGCCTCCAGAAGTTAGATCAGATGGCAAATTGGATTTGGTGCTAGGTCTTTCCCTTTAGGTTTTACCCCAACAATGTTTTCATTAGTTTCGCTCACTCTCGAAATCAAGCATTTTACAGCAGGTTGGAGCAGCCTGTATCTCAGCACAGGAATAAGGTAGGGAAGAATTCAAATACTCATTTTGACTGCCTCCAGAAGTTAGATCAGATGGCAAATTGGATTTGGTGCTAGGTCTTTCCCTTTAGGTTTTACCCCAACAATGTTTTCATTAGTTTCACTCACTCTCGAAATCAAGCATTTTACAGCAGGTTGGAGCAGCCTGTATCTCAGCACAGGAATAAGGTAGGGAAGAATTCAAATACTCATTTTGACTGCCTCCAGAAGTTAGATCAGATGGCAAATTGGATTTGGTGCTAGGTCTTTCCCTTTAGGTTTTACCCCAACAATGTTTTCATTAGTTTCGCTCACTCTCGAAATCAAGCATTTTACAGCAGGTTGGAGCAGCCTGTATCTCAGCACAGGAATAAGGTAGGGAAGAATTCAAATACTCATTTTGACTGCCTCCAGAAGTTAGATCAGATGGCAAATTGGATTTGGTGCTAGGTCTTTCCCTTTAGGTTTTACCCCAACAATGTTTTCATTAGTTTCGCTCACCCTCGAAATCAAGCATTTTACAGCAGGTTGGAGCAGCCTGTATCTCAGCACAGGAGTAAGGTAGGGAAGAATTCAAATACTCATTTTGACTGCCTCCAGAAGTTAGATCAGATGGCAAATTGGATTTGGTGCTAGGTCTTTCCCTTTAGGTTTTACCCCAACAATGTTTTCATTAGTTTCGCTCACTCTCGAAATCAAGCATTTTACAGCAGGTTGGAGCAGCCTGTATCTCAGCACAGGAATAAGGTAGGGAAGAATTCTAAGGATCATTTTGACTGCCTCCAGAAGTTAGATCAGATGGCAAATTGGATTTGGTGCTAGGTCTTTCCCTTTAGGTTTTACCCCAACAATGTTTTCATTAGTTTCGCTCCCTCTCGAAATCAAGCATTTTACAGCAGGTTGGAGCAGCCTGTATCTCAGCACAGGAATAAGGTAGGGAAGAATTCAAATACTCATTTTGACTGCCTCCAGAAGTTAGATCAGATGGCAAATTGGATTTGGTGCTAGGTCTTTCCCTTTAGGTTTTACCCCAACAATGTTTTCATTAGTTTCGCTCACTCTCGAAATCAAGCATTTTACAGCAGGTTGGAGCAGCCTGTATCTCAGCACAGGAATAAGGTAGGGAAGAATTCAAATACTCATTTTGACTGCCTCCAGAAGTTAGATCAGATGGCAAATTGGATTTGGTGCTAGGTCTTTCCCTTTAGGTTTTACCCCAACAATGTTTTCATTAGTTTCGCTCACTCTCGAAATCAAGCATTTTACAGCAGGTTGGAGCAGCCTGTATCTCAGCACAGGAATAAGGTAGGGAAGAATTCAAATACTCATTTTGACTGCCTCCAGAAGTTAGATCAGATGGCAAATTGGATTTGGTGCTAGGTCTTTCCCTTTAGGTTTTACCCCAACAATGTTTTCATTAGTTTCGCTCACCCTCGAAATCAAGCATTTTACAGCAGGTTGGAGCAGCCTGTATCTCAGCACAGGAATAAGGTAGGGAAGAATTCTAAGGATCATTTTGACTGCCTCCAGAAGTTAGATCAGATGGCAAATTGGATTTGGTGCTAGGTCTTTCCCTTTAGGTTTTACCCCAACAATGTTTTCATTAGTTTCGCTCACTCTCGAAATCAAGCATTTTACAGCAGGTTGGAGCAGCCTGTATCTCAGCACAGGAATAAGGTAGGGAAGAATTCAAATACTCATTTTGACTGCCTCCAGAAGTTAGATCAGATGGCAAATTGTATTTGGTGCTAGGTCTTTCCCTTTAGGTTTTACCCCAACAATGTTTTCATTAGTTTCGCTCACTCTCGAAATCAAGCATTTTACAGCAGGTTGGAGCAGCCTGTATCTCAGCACAGGAATAAGGTAGGGAAGAATTCAAATACTCATTTTGACTGCCTCCAGAAGTTAGATCAGATGGCAAATTGGATTTGGTGCTAGGTCTTTCCCTTTAGGTTTTACCCCAACAATGTTTTCATTAGTTTCGCTCACTCTCGAAATCAAGCATTTTACAGCAGGTTGGAGCAGCCTGTATCTCAGCACAGGAATAAGGTAGGGAAGAATTCAAATACTCATTTTGACTGCCTCCAGAAGTTAGATCAGATGGCAAATTGGATTTGGTGCTAGGTCTTTCCCTTTAGGTTTTACCCCAACAATGTTTTCATTAGTTTCGCTCACTCTCGAAATCAAGCATTTTACAGCAGGTTGGAGCAGCCTGTATCTCAGCACAGGAATAAGGTAGGGAAGAATTCTAAGGATCATTTTGACTGCCTCCAGAAGTTAGATCAGATGGCAAATTGGATTTGGTGCTAGGTCTTTCCCTTTAGGTTTTACCCCAACAATGTTTTCATTAGTTTCGCTCCCTCTCGAAATCAAGCATTTTACAGCAGGTTGGAGCAGCCTGTATCTCAGCACAGGAATAAGGTAGGGAAGAATTCAAATACTCATTTTGACTGCCTCCAGAAGTTAGATCAGATGGCAAATTGGATTTGGTGCTAGGTCTTTCCCTTTAGGTTTTACCCCAACAATGTTTTCATTAGTTTCGCTCACTCTCGAAATCAAGCATTTTACAGCAGGTTGGAGCAGCCTGTATCTCAGCACAGGAATAAGGTAGGGAAGAATTCAAATACTCATTTTGACTGCCTCCAGAAGTTAGATCAGATGGCAAATTGGATTTGGTGCTAGGTCTTTCCCTTTAGGTTTTACCCCAACAATGTTTTCATTAGTTTCGCTCACTCTCGAAATCAAGCATTTTACAGCAGGTTGGAGCAGCCTGTATCTCAGCACAGGAATAAGGTAGGGAAGAATTCAAATACTCATTTTGACTGCCTCCAGAAGTTAGATCAGATGGCAAATTGTATTTGGTGCTAGGTCTTTCCCTTTAGGTTTTACCCCAACAATGTTTTCATTAGTTTCGCTCACCCTCGAAATCAAGCATTTTACAGCAGGTTGGAGCAGCCTGTATCTCAGCACAGGAGTAAGGTAGGGAAGAATTCAAATACTCATTTTGACTGCCTCCAGAAGTTAGATCAGATGGCAAATTGGATTTGGTGCTAGGTCTTTCCCTTTAGGTTTTACCCCAACAATGTTTTCATTAGTTTCGCTCACTCTCGAAATCAAGCATTTTACAGCAGGTTGGAGCAGCCTGTATCTCAGCACAGGAATAAGGTAGGGAAGAATTCAAATACTCATTTTGACTGCCTCCAGAAGTTAGATCAGATGGCAAATTGGATTTGGTGCTAGGTCTTTCCCTTTAGGTATTACCCCAACAATGTTTTCATTAGTTTCGCTCACTCTCGAAATCAAGCATTTTACAGCAGGTTGGAGCAGCCTGTATCTCAGCACAGGAATAAGGTAGGGAAGAATTCAAATACTCATTTTGACTGCCTCCAGAAGTTAGATCAGATGGCAAATTGGATTTGGTGCTAGGTCTTTCCCTTTAGGTTTTACCCCAACAATGTTTTCATTAGTTTCGCTCACTCTGGAAATCAAGCATTTTACAGCAGGTTGGAGCAGCCTGTATCTCAGCACAGGAATAAGGTAGGGAAGAATTCAAATACTCATTTTGACTGCCTCCAGAAGTTAGATCAGATGGCAAATTGGATTTGGTGCTAGGTCTTTCCCTTTAGGTTTTACCCCAACAATGTTTTCATTAGTTTCGCTCACTCTCGAAATCAAGCATTTTACAGCAGGTTGGAGCAGCCTGTATCTCAGCACAGGAATAAGGTAGGGAAGAATTCTAAGGATCATTTTGACTGCCTCCAGAAGTTAGATCAGATGGCAAATTGGATTTGGTGCTAGGTCTTTCCCTTTAGGTTTTACCCCAACAATGTTTTCATTAGTTTCGCTCACTCTCGAAATCAAGCATTTTACAGCAGGTTGGAGCAGCCTGTATCTCAGCACAGGAATAAGGTAGGGAAGAATTCAAATACTCATTTTGACTGCCTCCAGAAGTTAGATCAGATGGCAAATTGGATTTGGTGCTAGGTCTTTCCCTTTAGGTTTTACCCCAACAATGTTTTCATTAGTTTCGCTCACTCTCGAAATCAAGCATTTTACAGCAGGTTGGAGCAGCCTGTATCTCAGCACAGGAATAAGGTAGGGAAGAATTCAAATACTCATTTTGACTGCCTCCAGAAGTTAGATCAGATGGCAAATTGGATTTGGTGCTAGGTCTTTCCCTTTAGGTTTTACCCCAACAATGTTTTCATTAGTTTCGCTCACTCTCGAAATCAAGCATTTTACAGCAGGTTGGAGCAGCCTGTATCTCAGCACAGGAATAAGGTAGGGAAGAATTCTAAGGATCATTTTGACTGCCTCCAGAAGTTAGATCAGATGGCAAATTGGATTTGGTGCTAGGTCTTTCCCTTTAGGTTTTACCCCAACAATGTTTTCATTAGTTTCGCTCCCTCTCGAAATCAAGCATTTTACAGCAGGTTGGAGCAGCCTGTATCTCAGCACAGGAATAAGGTAGGGAAGAATTCAAATACTCATTTTGACTGCCTCCAGAAGTTAGATCAGATGGCAAATTGGATTTGGTGCTAGGTCTTTCCCTTTAGGTTTTACCCCAACAATGTTTTCATTAGTTTCGCTCACTCTCGAAATCAAGCATTTTACAGCAGGTTGGAGCAGCCTGTATCTCAGCACAGGAATAAGGTAGGGAAGAATTCAAATACTCATTTTGACTGCCTCCAGAAGTTAGATCAGATGGCAAATTGGATTTGGTGCTAGGTCTTTCCCTTTAGGTTTTACCCCAACAATGTTTTCATTAGTTTCGCTCACTCTCGAAATCAAGCATTTTACAGCAGGTTGGAGCAGCCTGTATCTCAGCACAGGAATAAGGTAGGGAAGAATTCAAATACTCATTTTGACTGCCTCCAGAAGTTAGATCAGATGGCAAATTGGATTTGGTGCTAGGTCTTTCCCTTTAGGTTTTACCCCAACAATGTTTTCATTAGTTTCGCTCACCCTCGAAATCAAGCATTTTACAGCAGGTTGGAGCAGCCTGTATCTCAGCACAGGAGTAAGGTAGGGAAGAATTCAAATACTCATTTTGACTGCCTCCAGAAGTTAGATCAGATGGCAAATTGGATTTGGTGCTAGGTCTTTCCCTTTAGGTTTTACCCCAACAATGTTTTCATTAGTTTCGCTCACTCTCGAAATCAAGCATTTTACAGCAGGTTGGAGCAGCCTGTATCTCAGCACAGGAATAAGGTAGGGAAGAATTCAAATACTCATTTTGACTGCCTCCAGAAGTTAGATCAGATGGCAAATTGGATTTGGTGCTAGGTCTTTCCCTTTAGGTATTACCCCAACAATGTTTTCATTAGTTTCGCTCACTCTCGAAATCAAGCATTTTACAGCAGGTTGGAGCAGCCTGTATCTCAGCACAGGAATAAGGTAGGGAAGAATTCAAATACTCATTTTGACTGCCTCCAGAAGTTAGATCAGATGGCAAATTGGATTTGGTGCTAGGTCTTTCCCTTTAGGTTTTACCCCAACAATGTTTTCATTAGTTTCGCTCACTCTGGAAATCAAGCATTTTACAGCAGGTTGGAGCAGCCTGTATCTCAGCACAGGAATAAGGTAGGGAAGAATTCAAATACTCATTTTGACTGCCTCCAGAAGTTAGATCAGATGGCAAATTGGATTTGGTGCTAGGTCTTTCCCTTTAGGTTTTACCCCAACAATGTTTTCATTAGTTTCGCTCACTCTCGAAATCAAGCATTTTACAGCAGGTTGGAGCAGCCTGTATCTCAGCACAGGAATAAGGTAGGGAAGAATTCTAAGGATCATTTTGACTGCCTCCAGAAGTTAGATCAGATGGCAAATTGGATTTGGTGCTAGGTCTTTCCCTTTAGGTTTTACCCCAACAATGTTTTCATTAGTTTCGCTCACTCTGGAAATCAAGCATTTTACAGCAGGTTGGAGCAGCCTGTATCTCAGCACAGGAATAAGGTAGGGAAGAATTCAAATACTCATTTTGACTGCCTCCAGAAGTTAGATCAGATGGCAAATTGGATTTGGTGCTAGGTCTTTCCCTTTAGGTTTTACCCCAACAATGTTTTCATTAGTTTCGCTCACTCTCGAAATCAAGCATTTTACAGCAGGTTGGAGCAGCCTGTATCTCAGCACAGGAATAAGGTAGGGAAGAATTCAAATACTCATTTTGACTGCCTCCAGAAGTTAGATCAGATGGCAAATTGGATTTGGTGCTAGGTCTTTCCCTTTAGGTTTTACCCCAACAATGTTTTCATTAGTTTCGCTCACTCTCGAAATCAAGCATTTTACAGCAGGTTGGAGCAGCCTGTATCTCAGCACAGGAATAAGGTAGGGAAGAATTCTAAGGATCATTTTGACTGCCTCCAGAAGTTAGATCAGATGGCAAATTGGATTTGGTGCTAGGTCTTTCCCTTTAGGTTTTACCCCAACAATGTTTTCATTAGTTTCGCTCACTCTCGAAATCAAGCATTTTACAGCAGGTTGGAGCAGCCTGTATCTCAGCACAGGAATAAGGTAGGGAAGAATTCAAATACTCATTTTGACTGCCTCCAGAAGTTAGATCAGATGGCAAATTGGATTTGGTGCTAGGTCTTTCCCTTTAGGTTTTACCCCAACAATGTTTTCATTAGTTTCGCTCACTCTCGAAATCAAGCATTTTACAGCAGGTTGGAGCAGCCTGTATCTCAGCACAGGAATAAGGTAGGGAAGAATTCAAATACTCATTTTGACTGCCTCCAGAAGTTAGATCAGATGGCAAATTGGATTTGGTGCTAGGTCTTTCCCTTTAGGTTTTACCCCAACAATGTTTTCATTAGTTTCGCTCACTCTCGAAATCAAGCATTTTACAGCAGGTTGGAGCAGCCTGTATCTCAGCACAGGAATAAGGTAGGGAAGAATTCTAAGGATCATTTTGACTGCCTCCAGAAGTTAGATCAGATGGCAAATTGGATTTGGTGCTAGGTCTTTCCCTTTAGGTTTTACCCCAACAATGTTTTCATTAGTTTTGCTCACTCTCGAAATCAAGCATTTTACAGCAGGTTGGAGCAGCCTGTATCTCAGCACAGGAATAAGGTAGGGGAAGAATTCAAATACTCATTTTGACTGCCTCCAGAAGTTAGATCAGATGGCAAATTGGATTTGGTGCTAGGTCTTTCCCTTTAGGTTTTACCCCAACAATGTTTTCATTAGTTTCGCTCACTCTCAAAATCAAGCATTTTACAGCAGGATGGAGCAGCCTGTATCTCAGCA
>NW_027144684.1:0-33931 GCF_026170545.1 Melanerpes formicivorus | reverse complement strand
TTCAACAATGTTTTCATTAGTTTCGCTCACTCTCGAAATCAAGCATTTTACAGCAGGTTGGAGCAGCCTGTATCTCAGCACAGGAATAAGGTAGGGAAGAATTCTAAGGCTCATTTTGACTGCCTCCAGAAGTTAGATCAGATGGCAAATTGGATTTGGTGCTAGGTCTTTCCCTTTAGGTTTTACCCCAACAATGTTTTCATTAGTTTCGCTCACTCTCGAAATCAAGCATTTTACAGCAGGTTGGAGCAGCCTGTATCTCAGCACAGGAATAAGGTAGGGAAGAATTCTAAGGATCATTTTGACTGCCTCCAGAAGTTAGATCAGATGGCAAATTGGATTTGGTGCTAGGTCTTTCCCTTTAGGTTTTACCCCAACAATGTTTTCATTAGTTTCGCTCACTCTCGAAATCAAGCATTTTACAGCAGGTTGGAGCAGCCTGTATCTCAGCACAGCAATAAGGTAGGGAAGAATTCTAAGGCTCATTTTGACTGCCTCCAGAAGTTAGATCAGATGGCAAATTGGATTTGGTGCTAGGTCTTTCCCTTTAGGTTTTACCCCAACAATGTTTTCATTAGTTTCGCTCACTCTCGAAATCAAGCATTTTACAGCAGGTTGGAGCAGCCTGTATCTCAGCACAGGAATAAGGTAGGGAAGAATTCTAAGGATCATTTTGACTGCCTCCAGAAGTTAGATCAGATGGCAAATTGGATTTGGTGCTAGGTCTTTCCCTTTAGGTTTTACCCCAACAATGTTTTCATTAGTTTCGCTCACTCTCGAAATCAAGCATTTTACAGCAGGTTGGAGCAGCCTGTATCTCAGCACAGGAATAAGGTAGGGAAGAATTCTAAGGATCATTTTGACTGCCTCCAGAAGTTAGATCAGATGGCAAATTGGATTTGGTGCTAGGTCTTTCCCTTTAGGTTTTACCCCAACAATGTTTCATTAGTTTCGCTCACTCTCGAAATCAAGCATTTTACAGCAGGTTGGAGCAGCCTGTATCTCAGCACAGGAATAAGGTAGGGAAGAATTCTAAGGCTCATTTTGACTGCCTCCAGAAGTTAGATCAGATGGCAAATTGGATTTGGTGCTAGGTCCTTTCCCTTTAGGTTTTACCCCAACAATGTTTTCATTAGTTTCGCTCACTCTCGAAATCAAGCATTTTACAGCAGGTTGGAGCAGCCTGTATCTCAGCACAGGAATAAGGTAGGGAAGAATTCTAAGGATCATTTTGACTGCCTCCAGAAGTTAGATCAGATGGCAAATTGGATTTGGTGCTAGGTCTTTCCCTTTAGGTTTTACCCCAACAATGTTTTCATTAGTTTCGCTCACTCTCGAAAGCAAGCATTTTACAGCAGGTTGGAGCAGCCTGTATCTCAGCACAGGAATAAGGTAGGGAAGAATTCTAAGGATCATTTTGACTGCCTCCAGAAGTTAGATCAGATGGCAAATTGGATTTGGTGCTAGGTCTTTCCCTTTAGGTTTTACCCCAACAATGTTTTCATTAGTTTCGCTCACTCTCGAAATCAAGCATTTTACAGCAGGTTGGAGCAGCCTGTATCTCAGCACAGGAATAAGGTAGGGAAGAATTCTAAGGATCATTTTGACTGCCTCCAGAAGTTAGATCAGATGGCAAATTGGATTTGGTGCTAGGTCTTTCCCTTTAGGTTTTACCCCAACAATGTTTTCATTAGTTTCGCTCACTCTCGAAATCAAGCATTTTACAGCAGGTTGGAGCAGCCTGTATCTCAGCACAGGAATAAGGTAGGGAAGAATTCTAAGGATCATTTTGACTGCCTCCAGAAGTTAGATCAGATGGCACATTGGATTTGGTGCTAGGTCTTTCCCTTTAGGTTTTACCCCAACAATGTTTTCATTAGTTTCGCTCACTCTCGAAAGCAAGCATTTTACAGCAGGTTGGAGCAGCCTGTATCTCAGCACAGGAATAAGGTAGGGAAGAATTCTAAGGCTCATTTTGACTGCCTCCAGAAGTTAGATCAGATGGTAAATTGGATTTGGTGCTAGGTCTTTCCCTTTAGGTTTTACCCCAACAATGTTTTCATTAGTTTCGCTCACTCTCGAAATCAAGCATTTTACAGCAGGTTGGAGCAGCCTGTATCTCAGCACAGGAATAAGGTAGGGAAGAATTCTAAGGCTCATTTTGACTGCCTCCAGAAGTTAGATCAGATGGCAAATTGGATTTGGTGCTAGGTCTTTCCCTTTAGGTTTTACCCCAACAATGTTTTCATTAGTTTCGCTCACTCTCGAAATCAAGCATTTTACAGCAGGTTGGAGCAGCCTGTATCTCAGCACAGGAATAAGGTAGGGAAGAATTCTAAGGATCATTTTGACTGCCTCCAGAAGTTAGATCAGATGGCAAATTGGATTTGGTGCTAGGTCTTTCCCTTTAGGTTTTACCCCAACAATGTTTTCATTAGTTTCGCTCACTCTCGAAATCAAGCATTTTACAGCAGGTTGGAGCAGCCTGTATCTCAGCACAGGAATAAGGTAGGGAAGAATTCTAAGGATCATTTTGACTGCCTCCAGAAGTTAGATCAGATGGCAAATTGGATTTGGTGCTAGGTCTTTCCCTTTAGGTTTTACCCCAACAATGTTTTCATTAGTTTCGCTCACTCTCGAAATCAAGCATTTTACAGCAGGTTGGAGCAGCCTGTATCTCAGCACAGGAATAAGGTAGGGAAGAATTCTAAGGCTCATTTTGACTGCCTCCAGAAGTTAGATCAGATGGCAAATTGGATTTGGTGCTAGGTCTTTCCCTTTAGGTTTTACCCCAACAATGTTTTCATTAGTTTCGCTCACTCTCGAAATCAAGCATTTTACAGCAGGTTGGAGCAGCCTGTATCTCAGCACAGGAATAAGGTAGGGAAGAATTCTAAGGATCATTTTGACTGCCTCCAGAAGTTAGATCAGATGGCAAATTGGATTTGGTGCTAGGTCTTTCCCTTTAGGTTTTACCCCAACAATGTTTTCATTAGTTTCGCTCACTCTCGAAATCAAGCATTTTACAGCAGGTTGGAGCAGCCTGTATCTCAGCACAGGAATAAGGTAGGGAAGAATTCTAAGGCTCATTTTGACTGCCTCCAGAAGTTAGATCAGATGACAAATTGGATTTGGTGCTAGGTCTTTCCCTTTAGGTTTTACCCCAACAATGTTTTCATTAGTTTCGCTCACTCTCGAAATCAAGCATTTTACAGCAGGTTGGAGCAGCCTGTATCTCAGCACAGGAATAAGGTAGGGAAGAATTCTAAGGCTCATTTTGACTGCCTCCAGAAGTTAGATCAGATGGCAAATTGGATTTGGTGCTAGGTCTTTCCCTTTAGGTTTTACCCCAACAATGTTTTCATTAGTTTCGCTCACTCTCGAAATCAAGCATTTTACAGCAGGTTGGAGCAGCCTGTATCTCAGCACAGGAATAAGGTAGGGAAGAATTCTAAGGATCATTTTGACTGCCTCCAGAAGTTAGATCAGATGGCAAATTGGATTTGGTGCTAGGTCTTTCCCTTTAGGTTTTACCCCAACAATGTTTTCATTAGTTTCGCTCACTCTCGAAATCAAGCATTTTACAGCAGGTTGGAGCAGCCTGTATCTCAGCACAGGAATAAGGTAGGGAAGAATTCTAAGGCTCATTTTGACTGCCTCCAGAAGTTAGATCAGATGGCAAATTGGATTTGGTGCTAGGTCTTTCCCTTTAGGTTTTACCCCAACAATGTTTTCATTAGTTTCGCTCACTCTCGAAATCAAGCATTTTACAGCAGGTTGGAGCAGCCTGTATCTCAGCACAGGAATAAGGTAGGGAAGAATTCTAAGGATCATTTTGACTGCCTCCAGAAGTTAGATCAGATGGCAAATTGGATTTGGTGCTAGGTCTTTCCCTTTAGGTTTTACCCCAACAATGTTTTCATTAGTTTCGCTCACTCTCGAAATCAAGCATTTTACAGCAGGTTGGAGCAGCCTGTATCTCAGCACAGGAATAAGGTAGGGAAGAATTCTAAGGCTCATTTTGACTGCCTCCAGAAGTTAGATCAGATGGCAAATTGGATTTGGTGCTAGGTCTTTCCCTTTAGGTTTTACCCCAACAATGTTTTCATTAGTTTCGCTCACTCTCGAAATCAAGCATTTTACAGCAGGTTGGAGCAGCCTGTATCTCAGCACAGGAATAAGGTAGGGAAGAATTCTAAGGCTCATTTTGACTGCCTCCAGAAGTTAGATCAGATGGCAAATTGGATTTGGTGCTAGGTCTTTCCCTTTAGGTTTTACCCCAACAATGTTTTCATTAGTTTCGCTCACTCTCGAAATCAAGCATTTTACAGCAGGTTGGAGCAGCCTGTATCTCAGCACAGGAATAAGGTAGGGAAGAATTCTAAGGATCATTTTGACTGCCTCCAGAAGTTAGATCAGATGGCAAATTGGATTTGGTGCTAGGTCTTTCCCTTTAGGTTTTACCCCAACAATGTTTTCATTAGTTTCGCTCACTCTCGAAATCAAGCATTTTACAGCAGGTTGGAGCAGCCTGTATCTCAGCACAGGAATAAGGTAGGGAAGAATTCTAAGGATCATTTTGACTGCCTCCAGAAGTTAGATCAGATGGCAAATTGGATTTGGTGCTAGGTCTTTCCCTTTAGGTTTTACCCCAACAATGTTTTCATTAGTTTCGCTCACTCTCGAAATCAAGCATTTTACAGCAGGTTGGAGCAGCCTGTATCTCAGCACAGGAATAAGGTAGGGAAGAATTCTAAGGCTCATTTTGACTGCCTCCAGAAGTTAGATCAGATGGCAAATTGGATTTGGTGCTAGGTCTTTCCCTTTAGGTTTTACCCCAACAATGTTTTCATTAGTTTCGCTCACTCTCGAAATCAAGCATTTTTACAGCAGGTTGGAGCAGCCTGTATCTCAGCACAGGAATAAGGTAGGGAAGAATTCTAAGGATCATTTTGACTGCCTCCAGAAGTTAGATCAGATGGCAAATTGGATTTGGTGCTAGGTCTTTCCCTTTAGGTTTTACCCCAACAATGTTTTCATTAGTTTTGCTCACTCTCGAAATCAAGCATTTTACAGCAGGTTGGAGCAGCCTGTATCTCAGCACAGGAATAAGGTAGGGAAGAATTCTAAGGCTCATTTTGACTGCCTCCAGAAGTTAGATCAGATGGCAAATTGGATTTGGTGCTAGGTCTTTCCCTTTAGGTTTTACCCCAACAATGTTTTCATTAGTTTCGCTCACTCTCGAAATCAAGCATTTTACAGCAGGTTGGAGCAGCCTGTATCTCAGCACAGGAATAAGGTAGGGAAGAATTCTAAGGATCATTTTGACTGCCTCCAGAAGTTAGATCAGATGGCAAATTGGATTTGGTGCTAGGTCTTTCCCTTTAGGTTTTACCCCAACAATGTTTTCATTAGTTTCGCTCACTCTCGAAATCAAGCATTTTACAGCAGGTTGGAGCAGCCTGTATCTCAGCACAGGAATAAGGTAGGGAAGAATTCTAAGGATCATTTTGACTGCCTCCAGAAGTTAGATCAGATGGCAAATTGGATTTGGTGCTAGGTCTTTCCCTTTAGGTTTTACCCCAACAATGTTTTCATTAGTTTCGCTCACTCTCGAAAGCAAGCATTTTACAGCAGGTTGGAGCAGCCTGTATCTCAGCACAGGAATAAGGTAGGGAAGAATTCTAAGGATCATTTTGACTGCCTCCAGAAGTTAGATCAGATGGCAAATTGGATTTGGTGCTAGGTCTTTCCCTTTAGGTTTTACCCCAACAATGTTTTCATTAGTTTCGCTCACTCTCGAAATCAAGCATTTTACAGCAGGTTGGAGCAGCCTGTATCTCAGCACAGGAATAAGGTAGGGAAGAATTCTAAGGCTCATTTTGACTGCCTCCAGAAGTTAGATCAGATGGCAAATTGGATTTGGTGCTAGGTCTTTCCCTTTAGGTTTTACCCCAACAATGTTTTCATTAGTTTCGCTCACTCTCGAAATCAAGCATTTTACAGCAGGTTGGAGCAGCCTGTATCTCAGCACAGGAATAAGGTAGGGAAGAATTCTAAGGATCATTTTGACTGCCTCCAGAAGTTAGATCAGATGGCAAATTGGATTTGGTGCTAGGTCTTTCCCTTTAGGTTTTACCCCAACAATGTTTTCATTAGTTTCGCTCACTCTCGAAATCAAGCATTTTACAGCAGGTTGGAGCAGCCCTGTATCTCAGCACAGGAATAAGGTAGGGAAGAATTCTAAGGCTCATTTTGACTGCCTCCAGAAGTTAGATCAGATGGCAAATTGGATTTGGTGCTAGGTCTTTCCCTTTAGGTTTTACCCCAACAATGTTTTCATTAGTTTCGCTCACTCTCGAAATCAAGCATTTTTACAGCAGGTTGGAGCAGCCTGTATCTCAGCACAGGAATAAGGTAGGGAAGAATTCTAAGGCTCATTTTGACTGCCTCCAGAAGTTAGATCAGATGGCAAATTGGATTTGGTGCTAGGTCTTTCCGTTTAGGTTTTACCCCAACAATGTTTTCATTAGTTTCGCTCACTCTCGAAATCAAGCATTTTACAGCAGGTTGGAGCAGCCTGTATCTCAGCACAGGAATAAGGTAGGGAAGAATTCTAAGGATCATTTTGACTGCCTCCAGAAGTTAGATCAGATGGCAAATTGGATTTGGTGCTAGGTCTTTCCCTTTAGGTTTTACCCCAACAATGTTTTCATTAGTTTCGCTCACTCTCGAAATCAAGCATTTTACAGCAGGTTGGAGCAGCCTGTATCTCAGCACAGGAATAAGGTAGGGAAGAATTCTAAGGCTCATTTTGACTGCCTCCAGAAGTTAGATCAGATGGCAAATTGGATTTGGTGCTAGGTCTTTCCCTTTAGGTTTTACCCCAACAATGTTTTCATTAGTTTCGCTCACTCTCGAAATCAAGCATTTTACAGCAGGTTGGAGCAGCCTGTATCTCAGCACAGGAATAAGGTAGGGAAGAATTCTAAGGATCATTTTGACTGCCTCCAGAAGTTAGATCAGATGGCAAATTGGATTTGGTGCTAGGTCTTTCCCTTTAGGTTTTACCCCAACAATGTTTTCATTAGTTTCGCTCACTCTCGAAATCAAGCATTTTACAGCAGGTTGGAGCAGCCTGTATCTCAGCACAGGAATAAGGTAGGGAAGAATTCTAAGGATCATTTTGACTGCCTCCAGAAGTTAGATCAGATGGCAAATTGGATTTGGTGCTAGGTCTTTCCCTTTAGGTTTTACCCCAACAATGTTTTCATTAGTTTCGCTCACTCTCGAAAGCAAGCATTTTACAGCAGGTTGGAGCAGCCTGTATCTCAGCACAGGAATAAGGTAGGGAAGAATTCTAAGGATCATTTTGACTGCCTCCAGAAGTTAGATCAGATGGCAAATTGGATTTGGTGCTAGGTCTTTCCCTTTAGGTTTTACCCCAACAATGTTTTCATTAGTTTCGCTCACTCTCGAAATCAAGCATTTTACAGCAGGTTGGAGCAGCCTGTATCTCAGCACAGGAATAAGGTAGGGAAGAATTCTAAGGCTCATTTTGACTGCCTCCAGAAGTTAGATCAGATGGCAAATTGGATTTGGTGCTAGGTCTTTCCCTTTAGGTTTTACCCCAACAATGTTTTCATTAGTTTCGCTCACTCTCGAAATCAAGCATTTTACAGCAGGTTGGAGCAGCCTGTATCTCAGCACAGGAATAAGGTAGGGAAGAATTCTAAGGATCATTTTGACTGCCTCCAGAAGTTAGATCAGATGGCAAATTGGATTTGGTGCTAGGTCTTTCCCTTTAGGTTTTACCCCAACAATGTTTTCATTAGTTTCGCTCACTCTCGAAATCAAGCATTTTACAGCAGGTTGGAGCAGCCTGTATCTCAGCACAGGAATAAGGTAGGGAAGAATTCTAAGGCTCATTTTGACTGCCTCCAGAAGTTAGATCAGATGGCAAATTGGATTTGGTGCTAGGTCTTTCCGTTTAGGTTTTACCCCAACAATGTTTTCATTAGTTTCGCTCACTCTCGAAATCAAGCATTTTACAGCAGGTTGGAGCAGCCTGTATCTCAGCACAGGAATAAGGTAGGGAAGAATTCTAAGGATCATTTTGACTGCCTCCAGAAGTTAGATCAGATGGCAAATTGGATTTGGTGCTAGGTCTTTCCCTTTAGGTTTTACCCCAACAATGTTTTCATTAGTTTCGCTCACTCTCGAAATCAAGCATTTTACAGCAGGTTGGAGCAGCCTGTATCTCAGCACAGGAATAAGGTAGGGAAGAATTCTAAGGCTCATTTTGACTGCCTCCAGAAGTTAGATCAGATGACAAATTGGATTTGGTGCTAGGTCTTTCCCTTTAGGTTTTACCCCAACAATGTTTTCATTAGTTTCGCTCACTCTCGAAATCAAGCATTTTACAGCAGGTTGGAGCAGCCTGTATCTCAGCACAGGAATAAGGTAGGGAAGAATTCTAAGGATCATTTTGACTGCCTCCAGAAGTTAGATCAGATGGCAAATTGGATTTGGTGCTAGGTCTTTCCCTTTAGGTTTTACCCCAACAATGTTTTCATTAGTTTTGCTCACTCTCGAAATCAAGCATTTTACAGCAGGTTGGAGCAGCCTGTATCTCAGCACAGGAATAAGGTAGGGAAGAATTCTAAGGCTCATTTTGACTGCCTCCAGAAGTTAGATCAGATGGCAAATTGGATTTGGTGCTAGGTCTTTCCCTTTAGGTTTTACCCCAACAATGTTTTCATTAGTTTCGCTCACTCTCGAAATCAAGCATTTTACAGCAGGTTGGAGCAGCCTGTATCTCAGCACAGGAATAAGGTAGGGAAGAATTCTAAGGCTCATTTTGACTGCCTCCAGAAGTTAGATCAGATGGCAAATTGGATTTGGTGCTAGGTCTTTCCCTTTAGGTTTTACCCCAACAATGTTTTCATTAGTTTCGCTCACTCTCGAAATCAAGCATTTTACAGCAGGTTGGAGCAGCCTGTATCTCAGCACAGGAATAAGGTAGGGAAGAATTCTAAGGATCATTTTGACTGCCTCCAGAAGTTAGATCAGATGGCAAATTGGATTTGGTGCTAGGTCTTTCCCTTTAGGTTTTACCCCAACAATGTTTTCATTAGTTTCGCTCACTCTCGAAAGCAAGCATTTTACAGCAGGTTGGAGCAGCCTGTATCTCAGCACAGGAATAAGGTAGGGAAGAATTCTAAGGATCATTTTGACTGCCTCCAGAAGTTAGATCAGATGGCAAATTGGATTTGGTGCTAGGTCTTTCCCTTTAGGTTTTACCCCAACAATGTTTTCATTAGTTTCGCTCACTCTCGAAATCAAGCATTTTACAGCAGGTTGGAGCAGCCTGTATCTCAGCACAGGAATAAGGTAGGGAAGAATTCTAAGGCTCATTTTGACTGCCTCCAGAAGTTAGATCAGATGGCAAATTGGATTTGGTGCTAGGTCTTTCCCTTTAGGTTTTACCCCAACAATGTTTTCATTAGTTTCGCTCACTCTCGAAATCAAGCATTTTACAGCAGGTTGGAGCAGCCTGTATCTCAGCACAGGAATAAGGTAGGGAAGAATTCTAAGGATCATTTTGACTGCCTCCAGAAGTTAGATCAGATGGCAAATTGGATTTGGTGCTAGGTCTTTCCCTTTAGGTTTTACCCCAACAATGTTTTCATTAGTTTCGCTCACTCTCGAAATCAAGCATTTTACAGCAGGTTGGAGCAGCCTGTATCTCAGCACAGGAATAAGGTAGGGAAGAATTCTAAGGCTCATTTTGACTGCCTCCAGAAGTTAGATCAGATGGCAAATTGGATTTGGTGCTAGGTCTTTCCGTTTAGGTTTTACCCCAACAATGTTTTCATTAGTTTCGCTCACTCTCGAAATCAAGCATTTTACAGCAGGTTGGAGCAGCCTGTATCTCAGCACAGGAATAAGGTAGGGAAGAATTCTAAGGATCATTTTGACTGCCTCCAGAAGTTAGATCAGATGGCAAATTGGATTTGGTGCTAGGTCTTTCCCTTTAGGTTTTACCCCAACAATGTTTTCATTAGTTTCGCTCACTCTCGAAATCAAGCATTTTACAGCAGGTTGGAGCAGCCTGTATCTCAGCACAGGAATAAGGTAGGGAAGAATTCTAAGGCTCATTTTGACTGCCTCCAGAAGTTAGATCAGATGACAAATTGGATTTGGTGCTAGGTCTTTCCCTTTAGGTTTTACCCCAACAATGTTTTCATTAGTTTCGCTCACTCTCGAAATCAAGCATTTTACAGCAGGTTGGAGCAGCCTGTATCTCAGCACAGGAATAAGGTAGGGAAGAATTCTAAGGATCATTTTGACTGCCTCCAGAAGTTAGATCAGATGGCAAATTGGATTTGGTGCTAGGTCTTTCCCTTTAGGTTTTACCCCAACAATGTTTTCATTAGTTTCGCTCACTCTCGAAATCAAGCATTTTACAGCAGGTTGGAGCAGCCTGTATCTCAGCACAGGAATAAGGTAGGGAAGAATTCTAAGGATCATTTTGACTGCCTCCAGAAGTTAGATCAGATGGCAAATTGGATTTGGTGCTAGGTCTTTCCCTTTAGGTTTTACCCCAACAATGTTTTCATTAGTTTCGCTCACTCTCGAAATCAAGCATTTTACAGCAGGTTGGAGCAGCCTGTATCTCAGCACAGGAATAAGGTAGGGAAGAATTCTAAGGATCATTTTGACTGCCTCCAGAAGTTAGATCAGATGGCAAATTGGATTTGGTGCTAGGTCTTTCCCTTTAGGTTTTACCCCAACAATGTTTTCATTAGTTTCGCTCACTCTCGAAATCAAGCATTTTACAGCAGGTTGGAGCAGCCTGTATCTCAGCACAGGAATAAGGTAGGGAAGAATTCTAAGGATCATTTTGACTGCCTCCAGAAGTTAGATCAGATGGCAAATTGGATTTGGTGCTAGGTCTTTCCCTTTAGGTTTTACCCCAACAATGTTTTCATTAGTTTCGCTCACTCTCGAAATCAAGCATTTTACAGCAGGTTGGAGCAGCCTGTATCTCAGCACAGGAATAAGGTAGGGAAGAATTCTAAGGCTCATTTTGACTGCCTCCAGAAGTTAGATCAGATGGCAAATTGGATTTGGTGCTAGGTCTTTCCCTTTAGGTTTTACCCCAACAATGTTTTCATTAGTTTCGCTCACTCTCGAAATCAAGCATTTTACAGCAGGTTGGAGCAGCCTGTATCTCAGCACAGGAATAAGGTAGGGAAGAATTCTAAGGCTCATTTTGACTGCCTCCAGAAGTTAGATCAGATGGCAAATTGGATTTGGTGCTAGGTCTTTCCCTTTAGGTTTTACCCCAACAATGTTTTCATTAGTTTCGCTCACTCTCGAAATCAAGCATTTTACAGCAGGTTGGAGCAGCCTGTATCTCAGCACAGGAATAAGGTAGGGAAGAATTCTAAGGCTCATTTTGACTGCCTCCAGAAGTTAGATCAGATGGCAAATTGGATTTGGTGCTAGGTCTTTCCCTTTAGGTTTTACCCCAACAATGTTTTCATTAGTTTCGCTCACTCTCGAAATCAAGCATTTTACAGCAGGTTGGAGCAGCCTGTATCTCAGCACAGGAATAAGGTAGGGAAGAATTCTAAGGCTCATTTTGACTGCCTCCAGAAGTTAGATCAGATGGCAAATTGGATTTGGTGCTAGGTCTTTCCCTTTAGGTTTTACCCCAACAATGTTTTCATTAGTTTCGCTCACTCTCGAAATCAAGCATTTTACAGCAGGTTGGAGCAGCCTGTATCTCAGCACAGGAATAAGGTAGGGAAGAATTCTAAGGATCATTTTGACTGCCTCCAGAAGTTAGATCAGATGGCAAATTGGATTTGGTGCTAGGTCTTTCCCTTTAGGTTTTACCCCAACAATGTTTTCATTAGTTTCGCTCACTCTCGAAATCAAGCATTTTACAGCAGGTTGGAGCAGCCTGTATCTCAGCACAGGAATAAGGTAGGGAAGAATTCTAAGGATCATTTTGACTGCCTCCAGAAGTTAGATCAGATGGCAAATTGGATTTGGTGCTAGGTCTTTCCCTTTAGGTTTTACCCCAACAATGTTTTCATTAGTTTCGCTCACTCTCGAAATCAAGCATTTTACAGCAGGTTGGAGCAGCCTGTATCTCAGCACAGGAATAAGGTAGGGAAGAATTCTAAGGCTCATTTTGACTGCCTCCAGAAGTTAGATCAGATGGCTAATTGGATTTGGTGCTAGGTCTTTCCCTTTAGGTTTTACCCCAACAATGTTTTCATTAGTTTCGCTCACTCTCGAAATCAAGCATTTTACAGCAGGTTGGAGCAGCCTATATCTCAGCACAGGAATAAGGTAGGGAAGAATTCTAAGGATCATTTTGACTGCCTCCAGAAGTTAGATCAGATGGCAAATTGGATTTGGTGCTAGGTCTTTCCCTTTAGGTTTTACCCCAACAATGTTTTCATTAGTTTTGCTCACTCTCGAAATCAAGCATTTTACAGCAGGTTGGAGCAGCCTGTATCTCAGCACAGGAATAAGGTAGGGAAGAATTCTAAGGCTCATTTTGACTGCCTCCAGAAGTTAGATCAGATGGCAAATTGGATTTGGTGCTAGGTCTTTCCCTTTAGGTTTTACCCCAACAATGTTTTCATTAGTTTCGCTCACTCTCGAAATCAAGCATTTTACAGCAGGTTGGAGCAGCCTGTATCTCAGCACAGGAATAAGGTAGGGAAGAATTCTAAGGATCATTTTGACTGCCTCCAGAAGTTAGATCAGATGGCAAATTGGATTTGGTGCTAGGTCTTTCCCTTTAGGTTTTACCCCAACAATGTTTTCATTAGTTTCGCTCACTCTCGAAATCAAGCATTTTACAGCAGGTTGGAGCAGCCTGTATCTCAGCACAGGAATAAGGTAGGGAAGAATTCTAAGGATCATTTTGACTGCCTCCAGAAGTTAGATCAGATGGCAAATTGGATTTGGTGCTAGGTCTTTCCCTTTAGGTTTTACCCCAACAATGTTTTCATTAGTTTCGCTCACTCTCGAAAGCAAGCATTTTACAGCAGGTTGGAGCAGCCTGTATCTCAGCACAGGAATAAGGTAGGGAAGAATTCTAAGGATCATTTTGACTGCCTCCAGAAGTTAGATCAGATGGCAAATTGGATTTGGTGCTAGGTCTTTCCCTTTAGGTTTTACCCCAACAATGTTTTCATTAGTTTCGCTCACTCTCGAAATCAAGCATTTTACAGCAGGTTGGAGCAGCCTGTATCTCAGCACAGGAATAAGGTAGGGAAGAATTCTAAGGCTCATTTTGACTGCCTCCAGAAGTTAGATCAGATGGCAAATTGGATTTGGTGCTAGGTCTTTCCCTTTAGGTTTTACCCCAACAATGTTTTCATTAGTTTCGCTCACTCTCGAAATCAAGCATTTTACAGCAGGTTGGAGCAGCCTGTATCTCAGCACAGGAATAAGGTAGGGAAGAATTCTAAGGCTCATTTTGACTGCCTCCAGAAGTTAGATCAGATGGCAAATTGGATTTGGTGCTAGGTCTTTCCCTTTAGGTTTTACCCCAACAATGTTTTCATTAGTTTCGCTCACTCTCGAAATCAAGCATTTTACAGCAGGTTGGAGCAGCCTGTATCTCAGCACAGGAATAAGGTAGGGAAGAATTCTAAGGCTCATTTTGACTGCCTCCAGAAGTTAGATCAGATGGCAAATTGGATTTGGTGCTAGGTCTTTCCCTTTAGGTTTTACCCCAACAATGTTTTCATTAGTTTCGCTCACTCTCGAAATCAAGCATTTTACAGCAGGTTGGAGCAGCCTGTATCTCAGCACAGGAATAAGGTAGGGAAGAATTCTAAGGCTCATTTTGACTGCCTCCAGAAGTTAGATCAGATGGCAAATTGGATTTGGTGCTAGGTCTTTCCCTTTAGGTTTTACCCCAACAATGTTTTCATTAGTTTCGCTCACTCTCGAAATCAAGCATTTTACAGCAGGTTGGAGCAGCCTGTATCTCAGCACAGGAATAAGGTAGGGAAGAATTCTAAGGCTCATTTTGACTGCCTCCAGAAGTTAGATCAGATGGCAAATTGGATTTGGTGCTAGGTCTTTCCCTTTAGGTTTTACCCCAACAATGTTTTCATTAGTTTCGCTCACTCTCGAAATCAAGCATTTTACAGCAGGTTGGAGCAGCCTGTATCTCAGCACAGGAATAAGGTAGGGAAGAATTCTAAGGATCATTTTGACTGCCTCCAGAAGTTAGATCAGATGGCAAATTGGATTTGGTGCTAGGTCTTTCCCTTTAGGTTTTACCCCAACAATGTTTTCATTAGTTTCGCTCACTCTCGAAATCAAGCATTTTACAGCAGGTTGGAGCAGCCTGTATCTCAGCACAGGAATAAGGTAGGGAAGAATTCTAAGGATCATTTTGACTGCCTCCAGAAGTTAGATCAGATGGCAAATTGGATTTGGTGCTAGGTCTTTCCCTTTAGGTTTTACCCCAACAATGTTTTCATTAGTTTCGCTCACTCTCGAAATCAAGCATTTTACAGCAGGTTGGAGCAGCCTGTATCTCAGCACAGGAATAAGGTAGGGAAGAATTCTAAGGCTCATTTTGACTGCCTCCAGAAGTTAGATCAGATGGCAAATTGGATTTGGTGCTAGGTCTTTCCCTTTAGGTTTTACCCCAACAATGTTTTCATTAGTTTCGCTCACTCTCGAAATCAAGCATTTTACAGCAGGTTGGAGCAGCCTGTATCTCAGCACAGGAATAAGGTAGGGAAGAATTCTAAGGCTCATTTTGACTGCCTCCAGAAGTTAGATCAGATGGCAAATTGGATTTGGTGCTAGGTCTTTCCCTTTAGGTTTTACCCCAACAATGTTTTCATTAGTTTCGCTCACTCTCGAAATCAAGCATTTTACAGCAGGTTGGAGCAGCCTGTATCTCAGCACAGGAATAAGGTAGGGAAGAATTCTAAGGCTCATTTTGACTGCCTCCAGAAGTTAGATCAGATGGCAAATTGGATTTGGTGCTAGGTCTTTCCCTTTAGGTTTTACCCCAACAATGTTTTCATTAGTTTCGCTCACTCTCGAAATCAAGCATTTTACAGCAGGTTGGAGCAGCCTGTATCTCAGCACAGGAATAAGGTAGGGAAGAATTCTAAGGCTCATTTTGACTGCCTCCAGAAGTTAGATCAGATGGCAAATTGGATTTGGTGCTAGGTCTTTCCCTTTAGGTTTTACCCCAACAATGTTTTCATTAGTTTCGCTCACTCTCGAAATCAAGCATTTTACAGCAGGTTGGAGCAGCCTGTATCTCAGCACAGGAATAAGGTAGGGAAGAATTCTAAGGATCATTTTGACTGCCTCCAGAAGTTAGATCAGATGGCCAATGCAATTTGGTGCTAGGCCTTTCCCTTTAGGTTTTACCCCAACAATGTTTTCATTAGTTTCGCTCACTCTCGAAATCAAGCATTTTACAGCAGGTTGGAGCAGCCTGTATCTCAGCACAGGAATAAGGTAGGGAAGAATTCTAAGGCTCATTTTGACTGCCTCCAGAAGTTAGATCAGATGGCAAATTGGATTTGGTGCTAGGTCTTTCCCTTTAGGTTTTACCCCAACAATGTTTTCATTAGTTTCGCTCACTCTCGAAATCAAGCATTTTACAGCAGGTTGGAGCAGCCTGTATCTCAGCACAGAATAAGGTAGGGAAGAATTCTAAGGCTCATTTTGACTGCCTCCAGAAGTTAGATCAGATGGCAAATTGGATTTGGTGCTAGGTCTTTCCCTTTAGGTTTTACCCCAACAATGTTTTCATTAGTTTCGCTCACTCTCGAAATCAAGCATTTTACAGCAGGTTGGAGCAGCCTGTATCTCAGCACAGGAATAAGGTAGGGAAGAATTCTAAGGCTCATTTTGACTGCCTCCAGAAGTTAGATCAGATGGCAAATTGGATTTGGTGCTAGGTCTTTCCCTTTAGGTTTTACCCCAACAATGTTTTCATTAGTTTCGCTCACTCTCGAAATCAAGCATTTTACAGCAGGTTGGAGCAGCCTGTATCTCAGCACAGGAATAAGGTAGGGAAGAATTCTAAGGATCATTTTGACTGCCTCCAGAAGTTAGATCAGATGGCAAATTGGATTTGGTGCTAGGTGTTTCCCTTTAGGTTTTACCCCAACAATGTTTTCATTAGTTTCGCTCACTCTCGAAATCAAGCATTTTACAGCAGGTTGGAGCAGCCTGTATCTCAGCACAGGAATAAGGTAGGGAAGAATTCTAAGGATCATTTTGACTGCCTCCAGAAGTTAGATCAGATGGCAAATTGGATTTGGTGCTAGGTCTTTCCCTTTAGGTTTTACCCCAACAATGTTTTCATTAGTTTCGCTCACTCTCGAAATCAAGCATTTTACAGCAGGTTGGAGCAGCCTGTATCTCAGCACAGGAATAAGGTAGGGAAGAATTCTAAGGCTCATTTTGACTGCCTCCAGAAGTTAGATCAGATGGCAAATTGGATTTGGTGCTAGGTCTTTCCCTTTAGGTTTTACCCCAACAATGTTTTCATTAGTTTCGCTCACTCTCGAAATCAAGCATTTTACAGCAGGTTGGAGCAGCCTGTATCTCAGCACAGGAATAAGGTAGGGAAGAATTCTAAGGATCATTTTGACTGCCTCCAGAAGTTAGATCAGATGGCAAATTGGATTTGGTGCTAGGTCTTTCCCTTTAGGTTTTACCCCAACAATGTTTTCATTAGTTTCGCTCACTCTCGAAATCAAGCATTTTACAGCAGGTTGGAGCAGCCTGTATCTCAGCACAGGAATAAGGTAGGGAAGAATTCTAAGGATCATTTTGACTGCCTCCAGAAGTTAGATCAGATGGCAAATTGGATTTGGTGCTAGGTCTTTCCCTTTAGGTTTTACCCCAACAATGTTTTCATTAGTTTCGCTCACTCTCGAAATCAAGCATTTTACAGCAGGTTGGAGCAGCCTGTATCTCAGCACAGGAATAAGGTAGGGAAGAATTCTAAGGCTCATTTTGACTGCCTCCAGAAGTTAGATCAGATGGCAAATTGGATTTGGTGCTAGGTCTTTCCCTTTAGGTTTTACCCCAACAATGTTTTCATTAGTTTCGCTCACTCTCGAAATCAAGCATTTTACAGCAGGTTGGAGCAGCCTGTATCTCAGCACAGGAATAAGGTAGGGAAGAATTCTAAGGCTCATTTTGACTGCCTCCAGAAGTTAGATCAGATGGCAAATTGGATTTGGTGCTAGGTCTTTCCCTTTAGGTTTTACCCCAACAATGTTTTCATTAGTTTCGCTCACTCTCGAAATCAAGCATTTTACAGCAGGTTGGAGCAGCCTGTATCTCAGCACAGGAATAAGGTAGGGAAGAATTCTAAGGCTCATTTTGACTGCCTCCAGAAGTTAGATCAGATGGCAAATTGGATTTGGTGCTAGGTCTTTCCCTTTAGGTTTTACCCCAACAATGTTTTCATTAGTTTCGCTCACTCTCGAAATCAAGCATTTTACAGCAGGTTGGAGCAGCCTGTATCTCAGCACAGGAATAAGGTAGGGAAGAATTCTAAGGCTCATTTTGACTGCCTCCAGAAGTTAGATCAGATGGCAAATTGGATTTGGTGCTAGGTCTTTCCCTTTAGGTTTTACCCCAACAATGTTTTCATTAGTTTCGCTCACTCTCGAAATCAAGCATTTTACAGCAGGTTGGAGCAGCCTGTATCTCAGCACAAAAATAAGGTAGGGAAGAATTCTAAGGCTCATTTTGACTGCCTCCAGAAGTTAGATCAGATGGCAAATTGGATTTGGTGCTAGGTCTTTCCCTTTAGGTTTTACCCCAACAATGTTTTCATTAGTTTCGCTCACTCTCGAAAGCAAGCATTTTACAGCAGGTTGGAGCAGCCTGTATCTCAGCACAGGAATAAGGTAGGGAAGAATTCTAAGGATCATTTTGACTGCCTCCAGAAGTTAGATCAGATGGCCAATGCAATTTGGTGCTAGGCCTTTCCCTTTAGGTTTTACCCCAACAATGTTTTCATTAGTTTCGCTCACTCTCGAAATCAAGCATTTTACAGCAGGTTGGAGCAGCCTGTATCTCAGCACAGGAATAAGGTAGGGAAGAATTCTAAGGCTCATTTTGACTGCCTCCAGAAGTTAGATCAGATGGCAAATTGGATTTGGTGCTAGGTCTTTCCCTTTAGGTTTTACCCCAACAATGTTTTCATTAGTTTCGCTCACTCTCGAAATCAAGCATTTTACAGCAGGTTGGAGCAGCCTGTATCTCAGCACAGGAATAAGGTAGGGAAGAATTCTAAGGCTCATTTTGACTGCCTCCAGAAGTTAGATCAGATGGCAAATTGGATTTGGTGCTAGGTCTTTCCCTTTAGGTTTTACCCCAACAATGTTTTCATTAGTTTCGCTCACTCTCGAAATCAAGCATTTTACAGCAGGTTGGAGCAGCCTGTATCTCAGCACAGGAATAAGGTAGGGAAGAATTCTAAGGATCATTTTGACTGCCTCCAGAAGTTAGATCAGATGGCAAATTGGATTTGGTGCTAGGTCTTTCCCTTTAGGTTTTACCCCAACAATGTTTTCATTAGTTTCGCTCACTCTCGAAATCAAGCATTTTACAGCAGGTTGGAGCAGCCTGTATCTCAGCACAGGAATAAGGTAGGGAAGAATTCTAAGGCTCATTTTGACTGCCTCCAGAAGTTAGATCAGATGGCAAATTGGATTTGGTGCTAGGTCTTTCCCTTTAGGTTTTACCCCAACAATGTTTTCATTAGTTTCGCTCACTCTCGAAATCAAGCATTTTACAGCAGGTTGGAGCAGCCTGTATCTCAGCACAGGAATAAGGTAGGGAAGAATTCTAAGGCTCATTTTGACTGCCTCCAGAAGTTAGATCAGATGGCAAATTGGATTTGGTGCTAGGTCTTTCCCTTTAGGTTTTACCCCAACAATGTTTTCATTAGTTTCGCTCACTCTCGAAATCAAGCATTTTACAGCAGGTTGGAGCAGCCTGTATCTCAGCACAGGAATAAGGTAGGGAAGAATTCTAAGGCTCATTTTGACTGCCTCCAGAAGTTAGATCAGATGGCAAATTGGATTTGGTGCTAGGTCTTTCCCTTTAGGTTTTACCCCAACAATGTTTTCATTAGTTTCGCTCACTCTCGAAATCAAGCATTTTACAGCAGGTTGGAGCAGCCTGTATCTCAGCACAGGAATAAGGTAGGGAAGAATTCTAAGGCTCATTTTGACTGCCTCCAGAAGTTAGATCAGATGGCAAATTGGATTTGGTGCTAGGTCTTTCCCTTTAGGTTTTACCCCAACAATGTTTTCATTAGTTTCGCTCACTCTCGAAATCAAGCATTTTACAGCAGGTTGGAGCAGCCTGTATCTCAGCACAGGAATAAGGTAGGGAAGAATTCTAAGGCTCATTTTGACTGCCTCCAGAAGTTAGATCAGATGGCAAATTGGATTTGGTGCTAGGTCTTTCCCTTTAGGTTTTACCCCAACAATGTTTTCATTAGTTTCGCTCACTCTCGAAAGCAAGCATTTTACAGCAGGTTGGAGCAGCCTGTATCTCAGCACAGGAATAAGGTAGGGAAGAATTCTAAGGATCATTTTGACTGCCTCCAGAAGTTAGATCAGATGGCCAATGCAATTTGGTGCTAGGCCTTTCCCTTTAGGTTTTACCCCAACAATGTTTTCATTAGTTTCGCTCACTCTCGAAATCAAGCATTTTACAGCAGGTTGGAGCAGCCTGTATCTCAGCACAGGAATAAGGTAGGGAAGAATTCTAAGGCTCATTTTGACTGCCTCCAGAAGTTAGATCAGATGGCAAATTGGATTTGGTGCTAGGTCTTTCCCTTTAGGTTTTACCCCAACAATGTTTTCATTAGTTTCGCTCACTCTCGAAATCAAGCATTTTACAGCAGGTTGGAGCAGCCTGTATCTCAGCACAGGAATAAGGTAGGGAAGAATTCTAAGGCTCATTTTGACTGCCTCCAGAAGTTAGATCAGATGGCAAATTGGATTTGGTGCTAGGTCTTTCCCTTTAGGTTTTACCCCAACAATGTTTTCATTAGTTTCGCTCACTCTCGAAATCAAGCATTTTACAGCAGGTTGGAGCAGCCTGTATCTCAGCACAGGAATAAGGTAGGGAAGAATTCTAAGGATCATTTTGACTGCCTCCAGAAGTTAGATCAGATGGCAAATTGGATTTGGTGCTAGGTCTTTCCCTTTAGGTTTTACCCCAACAATGTTTTCATTAGTTTCGCTCACTCTCGAAATCAAGCATTTTACAGCAGGTTGGAGCAGCCTGTATCTCAGCACAGGAATAAGGTAGGGAAGAATTCTAAGGCTCATTTTGACTGCCTCCAGAAGTTAGATCAGATGGCAAATTGGATTTGGTGCTAGGTCTTTCCCTTTAGGTTTTACCCCAACAATGTTTTCATTAGTTTCGCTCACTCTCGAAATCAAGCATTTTACAGCAGGTTGGAGCAGCCTGTATCTCAGCACAAAAATAAGGTAGGGAAGAATTCTAAGGCTCATTTTGACTGCCTCCAGAAGTTAGATCAGATGGCAAATTGGATTTGGTGCTAGGTCTTTCCCTTTAGGTTTTACCCCAACAATGTTTTAATTAGTTTCGCTCACTCTCGAAATCAAGCATTTTACAGCAGGTTGGAGCAGCCTGTATCTCAGCACAGGAATAAGGTAGGGAAGAATTCTAAGGATCATTTTGACTGCCTCCAGAAGTTAGATCAGATGGCCAATGCAATTTGGTGCTAGGCCTTTCCCTTTAGGTTTTACCCCAACAATGTTTTCATTAGTTTCGCTCACTCTCGAAATCAAGCATTTTACAGCAGGTTGGAGCAGCCTGTATCTCAGCACAGGAATAAGGTAGGGAAGAATTCTAAGGCTCATTTTGACTGCCTCCAGAAGTTAGATCAGATGGCAAATTGGATTTGGTGCTAGGTCTTTCCCTTTAGGTTTTACCCCCAACAATGTTTTCATTAGTTTCGCTCACTCTCGAAATCAAGCATTTTACAGCAGGTTGGAGCAGCCTGTATCTCAGCACAGGAATAAGGTAGGGAAGAATTCTAAGGATCATTTTGACTGCCTCCAGAAGTTAGATCAGATGGCAAATTGGATTTGGTGCTAGGTCTTTCCCTTTAGGTTTTACCCCAACAATGTTTTCATTAGTTTCGCTCACTCTCGAAATCAAGCATTTTACAGCAGGTTGGAGCAGCCTGTATCTCAGCACAGGAATAAGGTAGGGAAGAATTCTAAGGCTCATTTTGACTGCCTCCAGAAGTTAGATCAGATGGCAAATTGGATTTGGTGCTAGGTCTTTCCCTTTAGGTTTTACCCCAACAATGTTTTCATTAGTTTCGCTCACTCTCGAAATCAAGCATTTTACAGCAGGTTGGAGCAGCCTGTATCTCAGCACAGGAATAAGGTAGGGAAGAATTCTAAGGATCATTTTGACTGCCTCCAGAAGTTAGATCAGATGGCAAATTGGATTTGGTGCTAGGTCTTTCCCTTTAGGTTTTACCCCAACAATGTTTTCATTAGTTTCGCTCACTCTCGAAATCAAGCATTTTACAGCAGGTTGGAGCAGCCTGTATCTCAGCACAGGAATAAGGTAGGGAAGAATTCTAAGGATCATTTTGACTGCCTCCAGAAGTTAGATCAGATGGCAAATTGGATTTGGTGCTAGGTCTTTCCCTTTAGGTTTTACCCCAACAATGTTTTCATTAGTTTCGCTCACTCTCGAAATCAAGCATTTTACAGCAGGTTGGAGCAGCCTGTATCTCAGCACAGGAATAAGGTAGGGAAGAATTCTAAGGCTCATTTTGACTGCCTCCAGAAGTTAGATCAGATGGCAAATTGGATTTGGTGCTAGGTCTTTCCCTTTAGGTTTTACCCCAACAATGTTTTCATTAGTTTCGCTCACTCTCGAAATCAAGCATTTTACAGCAGGTTGGAGCAGCCTGTATCTCAGCACAGGAATAAGGTAGGGAAGAATTCTAAGGCTCATTTTGACTGCCTCCAGAAGTTAGATCAGATGGCAAATTGGATTTGGTGCTAGGTCTTTCCCTTTAGGTTTTACCCCAACAATGTTTTCATTAGTTTCGCTCACTCTCGAAATCAAGCATTTTACAGCAGGTTGGAGCAGCCTGTATCTCAGCACAGGAATAAGGTAGGGAAGAATTCTAAGGCTCATTTTGACTGCCTCCAGAAGTTAGATCAGATGGCAAATTGGATTTGGTGCTAGGTCTTTCCCTTTAGGTTTTACCCCAACAATGTTTTCATTAGTTTCGCTCACTCTCGAAATCAAGCATTTTACAGCAGGTTGGAGCAGCCTGTATCTCAGCACAGGAATAAGGTAGGGAAGAATTCTAAGGCTCATTTTGACTGCCTCCAGAAGTTAGATCAGATGGCAAATTGGATTTGGTGCTAGGTCTTTCCCTTTAGGTTTTACCCCAACAATGTTTTCATTAGTTTCGCTCACTCTCGAAATCAAGCATTTTACAGCAGGTTGGAGCAGCCTGTATCTCAGCACAGGAATAAGGTAGGGAAGAATTCTAAGGATCATTTTGACTGCCTCCAGAAGTTAGATCAGATGGCAAATTGGATTTGGTGCTAGGTCTTTCCCTTTAGGTTTTACCCCAACAATGTTTTCATTAGTTTCGCTCACTCTCGAAATCAAGCATTTTACAGCAGGTTGGAGCAGCCTGTATCTCAGCACAGGAATAAGGTAGGGAAGAATTCTAAGGCTCATTTTGACTGCCTCCAGAAGTTAGATCAGATGGCAAATTGGATTTGGTGCTAGGTCTTTCCCTTTAGGTTTTACCCCAACAATGTTTTCATTAGTTTCGCTCACTCTCGAAATCAAGCATTTTACAGCAGGTTGGAGCAGCCTGTATCTCAGCACAGGAATAAGGTAGGGAAGAATTCTAAGGCTCATTTTGACTGCCTCCAGAAGTTAGATCAGATGGCAAATTGGATTTGGTGCTAGGTCTTTCCCTTTAGGTTTTACCCCAACAATGTTTTCATTAGTTTCGCTCACTCTCGAAATCAAGCATTTTACAGCAGGTTGGAGCAGCCTGTATCTCAGCACAGGAATAAGGTAGGGAAGAATTCTAAGGATCATTTTGACTGCCTCCAGAAGTTAGATCAGATGGCAAATTGGATTTGGTGCTAGGTCTTTCCCTTTAGGTTTTACCCCAACAATGTTTTCATTAGTTTCGCTCACTCTCGAAATCAAGCATTTTACAGCAGGTTGGAGCAGCCTGTATCTCAGCACAGGAATAAGGTAGGGAAGAATTCTAAGGCTCATTTTGACTGCCTCCAGAAGTTAGATCAGATGGCAAATTGGATTTGGTGCTAGGTCTTTCCCTTTAGGTTTTACCCCAACAATGTTTTCATTAGTTTCGCTCACTCTCAAAATCAAGCATTTTACAGCAGGTTGGAGCAGCCTGTATCTCAGCACAAAAATAAGGTAGGGAAGAATTCTAAGGCTCATTTTGACTGCCTCCAGAAGTTAGATCAGATGGCAAATTGGATTTGGTGCTAGGTCTTTCCCTTTAGGTTTTACCCCAACAATGTTTTCATTAGTTTCGCTCACTCTCGAAATCAAGCATTTTACAGCAGGTTGGAGCAGCCTGTATCTCAGCACAGGAATAAGGTAGGGAAGAATTCTAAGGATCATTTTGACTGCCTCCAGAAGTTAGATCAGATGGCCAATGAAATTTGGTGCTAGGCCTTTCCCTTTAGGTTTTACCCCAACAATGTTTTCATTAGTTTCGCTCACTCTCGAAATCAAGCATTTTACAGCAGGTTGGAGCAGCCTGTATCTCAGCACAGGAATAAGGTAGGGAAGAATTCTAAGGCTCATTTTGACTGCCTCCAGAAGTTAGATCAGATGGCAAATTGGATTTGGTGCTAGGTCTTTCCCTTTAGGTTTTACCCCAACAATGTTTTCATTAGTTTCGCTCACTCTCGAAATCAAGCATTTTACAGCAGGTTGGAGCAGCCTGTATCTCAGCACAGGAATAAGGTAGGGAAGAATTCTAAGGCTCATTTTGACTGCCTCCAGAAGTTAGATCAGATGGCAAATTGGATTTGGTGCTAGGTCTTTCCCTTTAGGTTTTACCCCAACAATGTTTTCATTAGTTTCGCTCACTCTCGAAATCAAGCATTTTACAGCAGGTTGGAGCAGCCTGTATCTCAGCACAGGAATAAGGTAGGGAAGAATTCTAAGGATCATTTTGACTGCCTCCAGAAGTTAGATCAGATGGCAAATTGGATTTGGTGCTAAGTCTTTCCCTTTAGGTTTTACCCCAACAATGTTTTCATTAGTTTCGCTCACTCTCGAAATCAAGCATTTTACAGCAGGTTGGAGCAGCCTGTATCTCAGCACAGGAATAAGGTAGGGAAGAATTCTAAGGCTCATTTTGACTGCCTCCAGAAGTTAGATCAGATGGCAAATTGGATTTGGTGCTAGGTCTTTCCCTTTAGGTTTTACCCCAACAATGTTTTCATTAGTTTCGCTCACTCTCGAAATCAAGCATTTTACAGCAGGTTGGAGCAGCCTGTATCTCAGCACAAAAATAAGGTAGGGAAGAATTCTAAGGCTCATTTTGACTGCCTCCAGAAGTTAGATCAGATGGCAAATTGGATTTGGTGCTAGGTCTTTCCCTTTAGGTTTTACCCCAACAATGTTTTAATTAGTTTCGCTCACTCTCGAAATCAAGCATTTTACAGCAGGTTGGAGCAGCCTGTATCTCAGCACAGGAATAAGGTAGGGAAGAATTCTAAGGATCATTTTGACTGCCTCCAGAAGTTAGATCAGATGGCCAATGCAATTTGGTGCTAGGCCTTTCCCTTTAGGTTTTACCCCAACAATGTTTTCATTAGTTTCGCTCACTCTCGAAATCAAGCATTTTACAGCAGGTTGGAGCAGCCTGTATCTCAGCACAGGAATAAGGTAGGGAAGAATTCTAAGGATCATTTTGACTGCCTCCAGAAGTTAGATCAGATGGCAAATTGGATTTGGTGCTAGGTCTTTCCCTTTAGGTTTTACCCCAACAATGTTTTCATTAGTTTCGCTCACTCTCGAAATCAAGCATTTTACAGCAGGTTGGAGCAGCCTGTATCTCAGCACAGGAATAAGGTAGGGAAGAATTCTAAGGCTCATTTTGACTGCCTCCAGAAGTTAGATCAGATGGCAAATTGGATTTGGTGCTAGGTCTTTCCCTTTAGGTTTTACCCCAACAATGTTTTCATTAGTTTCGCTCACTCTCGAAATCAAGCATTTTACAGCAGGTTGGAGCAGCCTGTATCTCAGCACAGGAATAAGGTAGGGAAGAATTCTAAGGCTCATTTTGACTGCCTCCAGAAGTTAGATCAGATGGCAAATTGGATTTGGTGCTAGGTCTTTCCCTTTAGGTTTTACCCCAACAATGTTTTCATTAGTTTCGCTCACTCTCGAAATCAAGCATTTTACAGCAGGTTGGAGCAGCCTGTATCTCAGCACAGGAATAAGGTAGGGAAGAATTCTAAGGCTCATTTTGACTGCCTCCAGAAGTTAGATCAGATGGCAAATTGGATTTGGTGCTAGGTCTTTCCCTTTAGGTTTTACCCCAACAATGTTTTCATTAGTTTCGCTCACTCTCGAAATCAAGCATTTTACAGCAGGTTGGAGCAGCCTGTATCTCAGCACAGGAATAAGGTAGGGAAGAATTCTAAGGATCATTTTGACTGCCTCCAGAAGTTAGATCAGATGGCAAATTGGATTTGGTGCTAGGTCTTTCCCTTTAGGTTTTACCCCAACAATGTTTTCATTAGTTTCGCTCACTCTCGAAATCAAGCATTTTACAGCAGGTTGGAGCAGCCTGTATATCAGCACAGGAATAAGGTAGGGAAGAATTCTAAGGCTCATTTTGACTGCCTCCAGAAGTTAGATCAGATGGCAAATTGGATTTGGTGCTAGGTCTTTCCCTTTAGGTTTTACCCCAACAATGTTTTCATTAGTTTCGCTCACTCTCGAAATCAAGCATTTTACAGCAGGTTGGAGCAGCCTGTATCTCAGCACAGGAATAAGGTAGGGAAGAATTCTAAGGATCATTTTGACTGCCTCCAGAAGTTAGATCAGATGGCAAATTGGATTTGGTGCTAGGTCTTTCCCTTTAGGTTTTACCCCAACAATGTTTTCATTAGTTTCGCTCACTCTCGAAATCAAGCATTTTACAGCAGGTTGGAGCAGCCTGTATCTCAGCACAGGAATAAGGTAGGGAAGAATTCTAAGGATCATTTTGACTGCCTCCAGAAGTTAGATCAGATGGCAAATTGGATTTGGTGCTAGGTCTTTCCCTTTAGGTTTTACCCCAACAATGTTTTCATTAGTTTCGCTCACTCTCGAAATCAAGCATTTTACAGCAGGTTGGAGCAGCCTGTATCTCAGCACAGGAATAAGGTAGGGAAGAATTCTAAGGCTCATTTTGACTGCCTCCAGAAGTTAGATCAGATGGCAAATTGGATTTGGTGCTAGGTCTTTCCCTTTAGGTTTTACCCCAACAATGTTTTCATTAGTTTCGCTCACTCTCGAAATCAAGCATTTTACAGCAGGTTGGAGCAGCCTGTATCTCAGCACAGGAATAAGGTAGGGAAGAATTCTAAGGCTCATTTTGACTGCCTCCAGAAGTTAGATCAGATGGCAAATTGGATTTGGTGCTAGGTCTTTCCCTTTAGGTTTTACCCCAACGATGTTTTCATTAGTTTCGCTCACTCTCGAAATCAAGCATTTTACAGCAGGTTGGAGCAGCCTGTATCTCAGCACAGGAATAAGGTAGGGAAGAATTCTAAGGATCATTTTGACTGCCTCCAGAAGTTAGATCAGATGGCAAATTGGATTTGGTGCTAGGTCTTTCCCTTTAGGTTTTACCCCAACAATGTTTTCATTAGTTTCGCTCACTCTCGAAATCAAGCATTTTACAGCAGGTTGGAGCAGCCTGTATCTCAGCACAGGAATAAGGTAGGGAAGAATTCTAAGGCTCATTTTGACTGCCTCCAGAAGTTAGATCAGATGGCAAATTGGATTTGGTGCTAGGTCTTTCCCTTTAGGTTTTACCCCAACAATGTTTTCATTAGTTTCGCTCACTCTCGAAATCAAGCATTTTACAGCAGGTTGGAGCAGCCTGTATCTCAGCACAGGAATAAGGTAGGGAAGAATTCTAAGGCTCATTTTGACTGCCTCCAGAAGTTAGATCAGATGGCAAATTGGATTTGGTGCTAGGTCTTTCCCTTTAGGTTTTACCCCAACAATGTTTTCATTAGTTTCGCTCACTCTCGAAATCAAGCATTTTACAGCAGGTTGGAGCAGCCTGTATCTCAGCACAGGAATAAGGTAGGGAAGAATTCTAAGGATCATTTTGACTGCCTCCAGAAGTTAGATCAGATGGCAAATTGGATTTGGTGCTAGGTCTTTCCCTTTAGGTTTTACCCCAACAATGTTTTCATTAGTTTCGCTCACTCTCGAAATCAAGCATTTTACAGCAGGTTGGAGCAGCCTGTATCTCAGCACAGGAATAAGGTAGGGAAGAATTCTAAGGCTCATTTTGACTGCCTCCAGAAGTTAGATCAGATGGCAAATTGGATTTGGTGCTAGGTCTTTCCCTTTAGGTTTTACCCCAACAATGTTTTCATTAGTTTCGCTCACTCTCGAAATCAAGCATTTTACAGCAGGTTGGAGCAGCCTGTATCTCAGCACAGGAATAAGGTAGGGAAGAATTCTAAGGCTCATTTTGACTGCCTCCAGAAGTTAGATCAGATGGCAAATTGGATTTGGTGCTAGGTCTTTCCCTTTAGGTTTTACCCCAACAATGTTTTCATTAGTTTCGCTCACTCTCGAAAGCAAGCATTTTACAGCAGGTTGGAGCAGCCTGTATCTCAGCACAGGAATAAGGTAGGGAAGAATTCTAAGGATCATTTTGACTGCCTCCAGAAGTTAGATCAGATGGCAAATTGGATTTGGTGCTAGGTCTTTCCCTTTAGGTTTTACCCCAACAATGTTTTCATTAGTTTCGCTCACTCTCGAAATCAAGCATTTTACAGCAGGTTGGAGCAGCCTGTATCTCAGCACAGGAATAAGGTAGGGAAGAATTCTAAGGCTCATTTTGACTGCCTCCAGAAGTTAGATCAGATGGCAAATTGGATTTGGTGCTAGGTCTTTCCCTTTAGGTTTTACCCCAACAATGTTTTCATTAGTTTCGCTCACTCTCGAAATCAAGCATTTTACAGCAGGTTGGAGCAGCCTGTATCTCAGCACAGGAATAAGGTAGGGAAGAATTCTAAGGCTCATTTTGACTGCCTCCAGAAGTTAGATCAGATGGCAAATTGGATTTGGTGCTAGGTCTTTCCCTTTAGGTTTTACCCCAACGATGTTTTCATTAGTTTCGCTCACTCTCGAAATCAAGCATTTTACAGCAGGTTGGAGCAGCCTGTATCTCAGCACAGGAATAAGGTAGGGAAGAATTCTAAGGATCATTTTGACTGCCTCCAGAAGTTAGATCAGATGGCAAATTGGATTTGGTGCTAGGTCTTTCCCTTTAGGTTTTACCCCAACAATGTTTTCATTAGTTTCGCTCACTCTCGAAATCAAGCATTTTACAGCAGGTTGGAGCAGCCTGTATCTCAGCACAGGAATAAGGTAGGGAAGAATTCTAAGGCTCATTTTGACTGCCTCCAGAAGTTAGATCAGATGGCAAATTGGATTTGGTGCTAGGTCTTTCCCTTTAGGTTTTACCCCAACAATGTTTTCATTAGTTTCGCTCACTCTCGAAATCAAGCATTTTACAGCAGGTTGGAGCAGCCTGTATCTCAGCACAGGAATAAGGTAGGGAAGAATTCTAAGGATCATTTTGACTGCCTCCAGAAGTTAGATCAGATGGCAAATTGGATTTGGTGCTAGGTCTTTCCCTTTAGGTTTTACCCCAACAATGTTTTCATTAGTTTCGCTCACTCTCGAAATCAAGCATTTTACAGCAGGTTGGAGCAGCCTGTATCTCAGCACAGGAATAAGGTAGGGAAGAATTCTAAGGATCATTTTGACTGCCTCCAGAAGTTAGATCAGATGGCAAATTGGATTTGGTGCTAGGTCTTTCCCTTTAGGTTTTACCCCAACAATGTTTTCATTAGTTTCGCTCACTCTTGAAATCAAGCATTTTACAGCAGGTTGGAGCAGCCTGTATCTCAGCACAGGAATAAGGTAGGGAAGAATTCTAAGGCTCATTTTGACTGCCTCCAGAAGTTAGATCAGATGGCAAATTGGATTTGGTGCTAGGTCTTTCCCTTTAGGTTTTACCCCAACAATGTTTTCATTAGTTTCGCTCACTCTCGAAATCAAGCATTTTACAGCAGGTTGGAGCAGCCTGTATCTCAGCACAGGAATAAGGTAGGGAAGAATTCTAAGGATCATTTTGACTGCCTCCAGAAGTTAGATCAGATGGCAAATTGGATTTGGTGCTAGGTCTTTCCCTTTAGGTTTTACCCCAACAATGTTTTCATTAGTTTCGCTCACTCTCGAAATCAAGCATTTTACAGCAGGTTGGAGCAGCCTGTATCTCAGCACAGGAATAAGGTAGGGAAGAATTCTAAGGATCATTTTGACTGCCTCCAGAAGTTAGATCAGATGGCAAATTGGATTTGGTGCTAGGTCTTTCCCTTTAGGTTTTACCCCAAACAATGTTTTCATTAGTTTCGCTCACTCTCGAAATCAAGCATTTTACAGCAGGTTGGAGCAGCCTGTATCTCAGCACAGGAATAAGGTAGGGAAGAATTCTAAGGATCATTTTGACTGCCTCCAGAAGTTAGATCAGATGGCAAATTGGATTTGGTGCTAGGTCTTTCCCTTTAGGTTTTACCCCAACAATGTTTTCATTAGTTTCGCTCACTCTCGAAAGCAAGCATTTTACAGCAGGTTGGAGCAGCCTGTATCTCAGCACAGGAATAAGGTAGGGAAGAATTCTAAGGATCATTTTGACTGCCTCCAGAAGTTAGATCAGATGGCAAATTGGATTTGGTGCTAGGTCTTTCCCTTTAGGTTTTACCCCAACAATGTTTTCATTAGTTTCGCTCACTCTCGAAATCAAGCATTTTACAGCAGGTTGGAGCAGCCTGTATCTCAGCACAGGAATAAGGTAGGGAAGAATTCTAAGGCTCATTTTGACTGCCTCCAGAAGTTAGATCAGATGGCAAATTGGATTTGGTGCTAGGTCTTTCCCTTTAGGTTTTACCCCAACAATGTTTTCATTAGTTTCGCTCACTCTCGAAATCAAGCATTTTACAGCAGGTTGGAGCAGCCTGTATCTCAGCACAGGAATAAGGTAGGGAAGAATTCTAAGGCTCATTTTGACTGCCTCCAGAAGTTAGATCAGATGGCAAATTGGATTTGGTGCTAGGTCTTTCCCTTTAGGTTTTACCCCAACAATGTTTTCATTAGTTTCGCTCACTCTCGAAAATCAAGCATTTTACAGCAGGTTGGAGCAGCCTGTATCTCAGCACAGGAATAAGGTAGGGAAGAATTCTAAGGCTCATTTTGACTGCCTCCAGAAGTTAGATCAGATGGCAAATTGGATTTGGTGCTAGGTCTTTCCCTTTAGGTTTTACCCCAACAATGTTTTCATTAGTTTCGCTCACTCTCGAAATCAAGCATTTTACAGCAGGTTGGAGCAGCCTGTATCTCAGCACAGGAATAAGGTAGGGAAGAATTCTAAGGATCATTTTGACTGCCTCCAGAAGTTAGATCAGATGGCAAATTGGATTTGGTGCTAGGTCTTTCCCTTTAGGTTTTACCCCAACAATGTTTTTCATTAGTTTCGCTCACTCTCGAAATCAAGCATTTTACAGCAGGTTGGAGCAGCCTGTATCTCAGCACAGGAATAAGGTAGGGAAGAATTCTAAGGCTCATTTTGACTGCCTCCAGAAGTTAGATCAGATGGCAAATTGGATTTGGTGCTAGGTCTTTCCCTTTAGGTTTTACCCCAACAATGTTTTCATTAGTTTCGCTCACTCTCGAAATCAAGCATTTTACAGCAGGTTGGAGCAGCCTGTATCTCAGCACAGGAATAAGGTAGGGAAGAATTCTAAGGCTCATTTTGACTGCCTCCAGAAGTTAGATCAGATGGCAAATTGGATTTGGTGCTAGGTCTTTCCCTTTAGGTTTTACCCCAACAATGTTTTCATTAGTTTCGCTCACTCTCGAAAGCAAGCATTTTACAGCAGGTTGGAGCAGCCTGTATCTCAGCACAGGAATAAGGTAGGGAAGAATTCTAAGGATCATTTTGACTGCCTCCAGAAGTTAGATCAGATGGCAAATTGGATTTGGTGCTAGGTCTTTCCCTTTAGGTTTTACCCCAACAATGTTTTCATTAGTTTCGCTCACTCTCGAAATCAAGCATTTTACAGCAGGTTGGAGCAGCCTGTATCTCAGCACAGGAATAAGGTAGGGAAGAATTCTAAGGCTCATTTTGACTGCCTCCAGAAGTTAGATCAGATGGCAAATTGGATTTGGTGCTAGGTCTTTCCCTTTAGGTTTTACCCCAACAATGTTTTCATTAGTTTCGCTCACTCTCGAAATCAAGCATTTTACAGCAGGTTGGAGCAGCCTGTATCTCAGCACAGGAATAAGGTAGGGAAGAATTCTAAGGCTCATTTTGACTGCCTCCAGAAGTTAGATCAGATGGCAAATTGGATTTGGTGCTAGGTCTTTCCCTTTAGGTTTTACCCCAACGATGTTTTCATTAGTTTCGCTCACTCTCGAAATCAAGCATTTTACAGCAGGTTGGAGCAGCCTGTATCTCAGCACAGGAATAAGGTAGGGAAGAATTCTAAGGATCATTTTGACTGCCTCCAGAAGTTAGATCAGATGGCAAATTGGATTTGGTGCTAGGTCTTTCCCTTTAGGTTTTACCCCAACAATGTTTTCATTAGTTTCGCTCACTCTCGAAATCAAGCATTTTACAGCAGGTTGGAGCAGCCTGTATCTCAGCACAGGAATAAGGTAGGGAAGAATTCTAAGGCTCATTTTGACTGCCTCCAGAAGTTAGATCAGATGGCAAATTGGATTTGGTGCTAGGTCTTTCCCTTTAGGTTTTACCCCAACAATGTTTTCATTAGTTTCGCTCACTCTCGAAATCAAGCATTTTACAGCAGGTTGGAGCAGCCTGTATCTCAGCAACAGGAATAAGGTAGGGAAGAATTCTAAGGATCATTTTGACTGCCTCCAGAAGTTAGATCAGATGGCAAATTGGATTTGGTGCTAGGTCTTTCCTTTAGGTTTTACCCCAACAATGTTTTCATTAGTTTCGCTCACTCTCGAAATCAAGCATTTTACAGCAGGTTGGAGCAGCCTGTATCTCAGCACAGGAATAAGGTAGGGAAGAATTCTAAGGATCATTTTGACTGCCTCCAGAAGTTAGATCAGATGGCAAATTGGATTTGGTGCTAGGTCTTTCCCTTTAGGTTTTACCCCAACAATGTTTTCATTAGTTTCGCTCACTCTTGAAATCAAGCATTTTACAGCAGGTTGGAGCAGCCTGTATCTCAGCACAGGAATAAGGTAGGGAAGAATTCTAAGGCTCATTTTGACTGCCTCCAGAAGTTAGATCAGATGGCAAATTGGATTTGGTGCTAGGTCTTTCCCTTTAGGTTTTACCCCAACAATGTTTTCATTAGTTTCGCTCACTCTCGAAATCAAGCATTTTACAGCAGGTTGGAGCAGCCTGTATCTCAGCACAGGAATAAGGTAGGGAAGAATTCTAAGGATCATTTTGACTGCCTCCAGAAGTTAGATCAGATGGCAAATTGGATTTGGTGCTAGGTCTTTCCCTTTAGGTTTTACCCCAACAATGTTTTCATTAGTTTCGCTCACTCTCGAAATCAAGCATTTTACAGCAGGTTGGAGCAGCCTGTATCTCAGCACAGGAATAAGGTAGGGAAGAATTCTAAGGATCATTTTGACTGCCTCCAGAAGTTAGATCAGATGGCAAATTGGATTTGGTGCTAGGTCTTTCCCTTTAGGTTTTACCCCAACAATGTTTTCATTAGTTTCGCTCACTCTCGAAATCAAGCATTTTACAGCAGGTTGGGAGCAGCCTGTATCTCAGCACAGGAATAAGGTAGGGAAGAATTCTAAGGATCATTTTGACTGCCTCCAGAAGTTAGATCAGATGGCAAATTGGATTTGGTGCTAGGTCTTTCCCTTTAGGTTTTACCCCAACAATGTTTTCATTAGTTTCGCTCACTCTCGAAATCAAGCATTTTACAGCAGGTTGGAGCAAGGCCTGTATCTCAGCACAGGAATAAGGTAGGGAAGAATTCTAAGGCTCATTTTGACTGCCTCCAGAAGTTAGATCAGATGGCAAATTGGATTTGGTGCTAGGTCTCTTCCCTTTAGGTTTTACCCCAACAATGTTTTCATTAGTTTCGCTCACTCTCGAAATCAAGCATTTTACAGCAGGTTGGAGCAGCCTGTATCTCAGCACAGGAATAAGGTAGGGAAGAATTCTAAGGCTCATTTTGACTGCCTCCAGAAGTTAGATCAGATGGCAAATTGGATTTGGTGCTAGGTCTTTCCCTTTAGGTTTTACCCCAACAATGTTTTCATTAGTTTCGCTCACTCTCGAAATCAAGCATTTTACAGCAGGTTGGAGCAGCCTGTATCTCAGCACAGGAATAAGGTAGGGAAGAATTCTAAGGCTCATTTTGACTGCCTCCAGAAGTTAGATCAGATGGCAAATTGGATTTGGTGCTAGGTCTTTCCCTTTAGGTTTTACCCCAACAATGTTTTCATTAGTTTCGCTCACTCCTCGAAATCAAGCATTTTACAGCAGGTTGGAGCAGCC
>NW_027144683.1:0-33934 GCF_026170545.1 Melanerpes formicivorus | reverse complement strand
AAGCAGATGGGGACAGGAATGAGAACAGGGATGAGGATTGGGATAGGGACAGGGATGGGGATGGGGATAGGGATAGGGATGGGGACAGGAATGAGAACAGTGATGGGGATTGGGATAGGGACAGGGATGGGGATAGGGATAGGGATGGGGACAGGAATGAGAACAGGGATGGAGATGGGGATTGGGATAGGAACAGAGATGGGGATTGGGACTGGGATAGGGACAGGGATGGGGATAGGAATGAGAATAGGGATTGGTATAGGGATAGGGGATGGGGACAAGAATGGGGCTGAAGATAGGCAGTGGAGATAGAGATGGGGACAGGTAGTTAGAGTTGGGGACAGGCAGTGTGGATGGGAATGGGGACAGGGATGCTTGAGTGCTGAGGGTGAGGATAGAGATGCAGATGGAGATGGGGATAGGAATGGGGCTGGGAATGAGGACAGGAATGGGGTGGGGAGGGGAATGAAGATGGGCATGGGAATGGGAACAGGGGACAGAAATAGGCTGGGAGTAGAGAATGGCCATGGGGTTGTGGGTAGGGATGGGGTTGGGGACAGGGATGGAGATGGGAATAAGGAAGAACTGCCGTGGGTCAGTGCCAGGGCACTGTGGGGAAGGGTCCCTACAGGGCACTGTGCTGGCATGAAGGGCAGTGCCTGCCGGCTGCATGCCACCGCGGCACCCCACGGGGTGCCAGATCCCGAGGGATGAGTGTCCCATGCTTTACCACCGGGGGGTGCAGCCCAGCCAAACCCTGGGGCCACGCAGGAGTGCCTGCTGCCCCCTCAGGGGAGCCTGGGTGCAGGGCTGCCGCGGGGACACCCCGCCAGCCGCGGGGGGCGAGGTGAGAGGAGGTGCTGCGCTCTGCCTCGGCAGGGTGAAGGAGAGGCACCAGCGGGGCCGGCCCAACAGCAGCTCGGAGTCGTCAGCCAAGCACTCTCGGCACGCCTCGGAGCGCAGGAAGAGTCCCTCGCCCAGCCCGGGCCCCCGCAGCAGCTCCTGGAGCTCCAGCGGCTCCCTCTCCAAGTCCCGCTCCCGCTCCCGGGAGAAGCGGGCAGGACGCAGCCGCTCCCGCTCGCCCTCGCCCAAAAAACCTGCCAGCAGGTCAGCCCCGGGGGGCACGGCGGGGCGGGGGGCACCGGCGATGGGCGCAGAGGGCGCCCGCGGCTCAGGGTGGTCCTGGCTTCCCCGGGGGGTTGGGGAGGGGCTTACAGGTGACTGCTGGCCCCGGCGGCCCCGGCCCTGGGTGGAGATATGCCACCGGGTGCACGGGCTGTCCCCGCAGCCCCCCGGGACCCCCGACCCACTCCCCCGGTGCTTTTCCTGCTCCTCGTGGTGCAGGGAGAAGGACAACGAGCCCCGAACACGCCACGGCGAGCCTGACCCCGCCCGCGCCCGGCGCCGCTCCCGCAGCTACTCCCCCATCAGGAAGAGGAGGAGAGACTCCCCCAGCTTCATGGAGCCCAGGAGGATCACCAGGTGCGTCCGCAGCGGCAGGGAGGCCTCTGGGATGGCCACTGGCACGGACAGGGACCGAGCTCTGCCTCCAGCCAGCCCTGATGGATGGTGGATAGATGGAGGGAGGGAGGGAGGGAGGGAGGGAGGGATGGATGGATGGATGGATGGATGGATGGATGGATGGATGGATGGAGGGAAGGAGGGATGGATGGAGGGAAGGATGGAGGGAGGGATGGATGGAAGGATGGATGGAGGGAAGGATGGAGGGATGGATGGATGGATGGATGGATGGATGGATGGATGGATGGAGGGAAGGAGGGATGGATGGAGGGAAGGATGGATAGAAGGATGGAGGGAGGGATGGATGGATGGATGGATGGATGGATGGATGGATGGATGGATGGATGGATGGATTGATGGATAGAGGGAAGGAGGGATGGATGGAGGGAGGGAAAGATGGAAGGATGGAAAGATGGATGGATAGAAGGATGGAGGGAGAGAAGGATGGAGGGAGGGAGAATGGATGGAGGGATGGATGGAATGATGGATGGAGGGAGGGATGGATGGATGGAGAGAGGGAAGGAGGGATGGATAGAGGGATGAAATGAGGGAGGGAGGCAGGGATGGAGGGAAGGATGGATGGAAGGATGGAGGGATGGATAGAGGGGAGAAAGGAGGGATGGAGGATGTATGGATGGGTGAATGGATGGATGGGTGGATGGGTGGATGGCTGGACAAATATACAGATAGATGGATGGAGAGAGAGGTGAAAGGCCAGACAAAGAGATGAGGAGCCCTGTGGCCTGCCAGCTAGGCCTGAGGCTGCCAGCTGTGCCAATCAGCTGGCTCAGTCAGCTGGGTAACCAGGCTGCCACCAACCTTACAACCTTTGGCTCTCTTCCCACTGTGAGGCACACACTCAAGAATCCCCTCGAGCAGGCCTGTGCACATCCCAGCAAGACAAAGGCTGCCAGCCTGGCCCTGCCCTGCCCTCCCAAAGCTGGTTTCTCCTCCTCAAGCTGCTGTTGTCTCAGGCTCTGGGCAGTGTTTCCTGCCAGAGGGAACAGCCCCTGCATATCTAGCAGCTCCTTAGCATGCAGCTGGCAGCCAGCTGAGATTGCTCCTTCCTGACCTATTTGTCTCTCCTGCTATCAAGTGGGAGATCAAGCTGTGGGCTGGAGGGGCTGGGGGTGCAGGAATCAGCTCTGGCACCCCTGTGGCAGGGGGCTGGTTTTGCCTGAGCTGGGCTGAAGACATCCAGGAGGGAGGACAAGAGAAATTACTGCTCAGGCTGCTCTGGTCAGAGCTTCCTGAAGGTCTCCCTGGCATCAGGAGCATAGGCTGGGAAAGCTGCTCCCAGCCAGGTACCACCAGCTGGTTGTGCATCCTCCTGCTCCAGGCCAGGGCTGGGTTTTGCTGGGATGTCCTCAGGAAGGTGGCAGGACTGAGCTGCAGGGCAGGGCCCCCATCCCTCTCATCCATCCCTGGAAGGGGTGTGGACAGCAGACCAAGCTCTGCCTGGGGCTCAGGAGGAGCAGAGCCACTTCTGCCAGGCTTGGAGGAGGCTGCAGTGAAGGGGCAGCCACGGGAACACCCCCAGCCCCCTTCCCCCCCTTCTCCTGCCCTGCAGCCCAGCCAGAAGCCCCAGGGCTTTCCCTCAGCCTCCTGCCCTGTCCCCAGCCCCTGTCACCCCCTGCCACCCTGGGTCCATCACCACATGGTCCTGCCTCAGTGATGCCAACTTCTCCTTTTCCATTTCATCCCAAGGTCCCTCTCGGAGAGCATCGCCGCCAGCCTGGCTCCCAGGGTAACCTCTCCCCTTCCTCCTCCTCCTCCTCCTCTTCCTCCTGGACCTCTCTGTGTCTCCTCACCCCCTTAGGTGCCCTCAGCACCCGAGCACCTCTGGGCCGGGCCTGTGTCTCTCCTCAGCCTCACTAACACCGGGATGGGACAAGGGAGCAAGGGGCTGGCTCCTGCGCCGCTGCCCGCCGAGCCCCCCCCAGCCCCGTGCTCTCCACGTCCCTCCTCATCCTCAGGCTCCAGCAGGCCTCAGCTCGCCTCCCACTAATCCTCAACCTCTCTTTTTCAGCAGCTTTCACTCTCTGGTGTCTGGGGCACACAAAAGCCACATTAACCTGCTCACTTTCTGCCCTCGCCGCTGCCTAATCCAGGACTAACACCCCCGGGGGGGCTGGGGAGGAGGAAGGGGTTGGAGAGGGGGTGATGGATGGCAGAAAGACATTCTGGAGAGTGAGGGTGGGCAGACACTGGCACAGGTTGCCTAGGAAGGCTGTGGATGCCCCCTCCCTGGAGGTGCTGAAGGCCAGGCTGGATGAGGCCTTGAGCAACCTGTGCTGGTGGGAGGTGTCCCTGCCCGTGGCAGGGGGTTGGAACCGGCTGAGCTTTCAGGTCCCTTCCAACCCAACCCATTCAGTGATTCTCCACTGGGTAGCCTCATCCTGACACCTCGCAGCCACTCTCAGCCTCAGGGGGATGCTCGGCTGTGCCGGGAGCACCCGGCGCCAGACCCCTTCCCCCCTCCCCTGGGCTGCCCCCGGGGCCCCGCCTCAGTTTCCCTGTTTTCCCTCCGCAGCGCTCGGAAGCGGCCCATCCCCTACTACCGGCCCAGCCCCTCGTCCTCCAGCTCGCTGAGCTCCTGCTCCTACAGCCGCAGCCGCAGCCGCAGCTACGCCAGCTCCAGCTCCAGCCGCAGCCGCAGCCGGACTCGCAGCCCCCCCAGCCGCTCCCGCAGCCCCAGCCGCAGCCCCAGCTACAACAGCCGCAGCAGCTCCGAGAGCCTCGGCTTCTGAGCCCCTCCCACCCCAGCCCCCCGGCACCCTCCGGACTGTGGCGCCCCCGCCCCCACCCGCCCCAGTCGCCACCTGCGCCCCCCCCGCCCGGGAAGGATGGGGACCGCTGGGGAGCGGGAAGCCAGCCGGGGGCTGCCGAGCGTGGAGCCGGCAGCAGGGGAAAGTGGGGACCCAAAACTCAACCGAGTCCTTGCATCGCCTGGGAGGGGCTCATCTTATCCCCCCCCTCCCCGCCCCTTCCAGGGGTCTTTTGGGGGCGGGCATGGGGGAGGGCAAGATTTCTTCTTCTTTGGGGGGGTGGGGGTGGGATGGGGTGGGCCAGCATAGAGCAAGGGAACAAACTGCTCAGCAGAGACCTTGGGGTGGGGTGAGGGGGTAACTGGGGACCCCCCCCAACCAAGAACCCTCTCATTAGAGGTGGCTGGGGACCCCCTGTGCTTTTCTGGGGGGTTGATTTCACTTTTGTAGCACAAGTGTATCCTTGAGGGCGTTGTTGGGGGGGGGTGGGGGGGAGGCAGGAAGGGGCTTCTCCAGCACAGGCTTGGCTGGAGTGTGTGAGGCCAGCCCCGGCTCCCCCCCTGCAGATGTGTCCCCAGGCTGTCCCAGGGGCCAAAGGGCACCACCAACCCTTTTGGGCCTCCCCCAGACCCAAGCAGACGCTGAGCCACGGATGAACAAAAGCAAGCAGCCCCCCCCCCCCCCCAGTCTTTTCCCGGGGTGGGGGTCACCTGGGCAGGTTTGATGCTGCTCATCCTGGCTGTGGAGCCAGCCCTGGCACGCACACCCACCCCACCCCATTTTGGTGGGGACCAAGCTGTCACCCCCAAGAGGTGGGGGGAGGGCTGAGCTGAGTGGTACAGTGGTGACTCTTCCACCCCTGGGGCCACATCCAACCATCCTCCGGCTTCGGCATCTCCCACCCCGGGCTGCAGCCCCAGCCGCCTCCTGCCGGGGGCCCGGCGGCAGCTCTTTGGTGATGGTTACAGAAGAACAGAGGCTGGGGGGGGTGGGGGGCTGGCCCGTGCAGGACTCTGCTGATTCTCCATAACGAAAGTTCCCCCCGGGGCACCAAGGGCAGTCCCGGGGGGCTCCATCCCCTCGGCCCCAGGTTTTCCAGGCGGCCGGAGCAGGGCGCAGGGGGCTGAGCCTGGTTAGGTGGGAGGGCAGCTGCCGGATCGCCCTGCGGCCCCCGCCTGAGCAGCTGGGCTTGGGCAGGCCTGCCCGGCACTGCCTGCCAGCCGGCTGGGGCTGGGGAGGGCATCCTTTGAGCTCCAGCTTGGCTGGCAACGTGATGGTCTCGTTAGCCAACAGCCCGGTGAGCCAGAGGTGCTGGGAGGGCACAGATGTGAACAGAGGGGCTCCAGGGTCGTCTCCCAGACCCAACACACGGAGGGGCCAGGCTCAGCTGTGGGCTGAGGGTTCACCAGCCTTTGGGTGGGATAACCACGCTGGCTGCCAGCCCCTGGGTATCCCACCCAGCCCCTGCTCCGCTGGCAAAGCCACCCCCTGCCCTCGGTGGTGCCCATTAGAAATGGGGTGAGCAGGTAAGGAGGGGACATGCTGGTGGCTCTCTGTGACCCAGCTTGTCGCCATGGGCCAGCCCCAGGCAGGGTGGCAGCTCTGGTTGTGACCCTGGCAAGGAGGAGGAGGTGAAGGGTCCGGTTGTGACCCTGGCAAGCAGAAGGAGGTGAAGGGTCCTGCTCCCCCCAGGCGTGGGGAGATGAAGGGCACCGATCCCCCTCTCCCCCAGCATCCCCTGAGCTGTGCGCTCCCAATCCCGACCCCCCCCGCCCCGCCTCTGTCCTCTCCATCTCCCCACGGGGAGGCTCAGACTGGCCAAGGGAGCCCCGAAACCCTGCTGAGAGAGGGGAGGGAGGGAGCCCTGCAGACATCCGACCCCAAGCCAGGGGCGAGAGGATCTTTCGCCAGCGGCCGCAGCCCTGCAGCACCAACCCCCCCCCCCCGCCAGGAGCCGAGGCGGCGCCGGCGGGGCCCAGCCAGCACATCAGGGAAAATTTCCAGTCTTCCTCTTTTACAGCCTCTGTCTCCTGCCGCGGAGGGAGCAAACTGGAACAAATCCTCTGTAGGAACTCTTCAGTGTTGTCCTCTCGCGCGTGGCTCTCTCCTCTCTGCGGGTCGTGACTTCAGCTGTAGATGCCGTGAGCCGGTTCGACTCTAATAAAACACTCAGTATCTATCGGAAAGGACCCCGCGGCCGCCCGCACCTTCCTTCGGGGCTGGCTCAGCCCTGGCCAGCTCCCTGCGGATCCATCCTGCCCTCCCTCCGCCTCTGGATTGCTCTCCCCCCTGTCCGTAGGGCTCTGGACCTATGGTGTGCATCCCTGGCTCCATTTGGGCTCTGGGCATCGGTTCTGTGTCTGACTCTTCCCCCCAGCATCCTGCTACGGGGTGGGGAGGTTCCACTGCAGCTCTCCTGGCTCCCTGCAGCCTTTCTTGTGTCCTTCCCGTTTGCCTGCAGCCCTCCCATCCTCTCTCTCCTCCATCCCTCCCAGCATCTCTCCCAGCATCCAATACATCCCTCCTGCACCTATCCCATTCGTCCCTGCATCTTCCTATCCCTCCCTGTATCCCTGTCTGCGTCTCTCCCGTCCCACCCTGCATCCCTCCCACTCTTTCCTGACTCCCTCCCATCCCTCTGAGCACCCCCCCCCCAGCTCCTCCCTGCATCCCTTCCCTCATGCCTGCCACCCCACCCCTGCATTCCTGCCTTCATCCCTCCTATCCCTTCTGCATCCCTCCTTGCATCCCTCCCATCCCTTCTGCATCCCTCCTATCCCTTCTGCATCCCTCCTTGCATCCCTCCCATCCCTTGCTGCATCCCTTCAGGGATGCATCCCTCCCTTTTCCCTTCATCCCTCCCTTTATTCCTTCATCCCTCCCTTTATTCCTTCATCCCTCCCTTGACCCCTTCATCCCTCCCCTCCTTCCCATTTTGCCTCCTCCCTCCTCACCCCTTCACCTCCGCAGCAGCTTCTCATCCCTCCCCACCTTCCTCCGGCCTGTGCCAGCCCTGCAGGATGCAGCCCCGGGCATGGTGCTGGCACCCACTGCAGCCACGGGTTGGGGGACACCCCCCAAATCCCCTGCTATGCTGCCCCCCCATAGTGTGTCCCCATCTGTGCCCCACCAGAGGGCTGCCAGGGGCACACATTGCTGAGCAGCTCTCAGACACTGCCCAGCTTCTGGGGCTGGGCACAGCCAGAGCTCAGCCCAGGGGGAACTTCCTTCCCCCAAACTGGTCCCAGGGGATGCCAGAGTTGCTGGGAAGCCCTTCTGAGAGGGTCCTGCTCCGTCCAGAGCCCCCTAGACCTCCAACCCCCTCCAGCACCCCTGGCCTCATCAGCTCTATTGTGAGGTCCCTCAGCCTCCACTAATCCCACGGGGCCCCGGCACATCCTCTAAGCTCCCATCCAGCCCTGCTGGCCCACTGGCCTCCATCAGCTTCATCAGCCCCTACAGGTCCACATCGACCCTCCCCCTGGCTCCCATCAGCCCCCATCAAGCCCTATTGTCCCATCGGTCCCCATCATCCCTGCAAGCCTCGGAGACCCCTGCCCAAGCCTTGGGGGCTGGAGTAGCTCACCCCAGCTGGCTTCTGGGGGTTCCCAGCACCAGGGCAGGGGTGGGTGCCAGGAGGGTGCCATGGGGCTGGGGGTGCCCAGAAGCTTCTGGCAGGAGGGTGACGCCTTGGGCACGGGTCCGGGCACAGCTCTGCACTGAGTCATCCCCAGCCAGGTGCTGGCCCAGCCCCAGCCTGGGAAGGTTGCGTGGGCCAGAAATGGCAGCGGGGGGAGGAAGCGGTGGGGGGGAGGATGGGGGGGGTGGAACCGGGAGCAGCTCCAGGGCATATCCATCACTCCCAACAGGGCAGGCCGGGCGCGGCTCCAGGGCGGCAGTCACCTCCCCGGCCAGCCCCATCCCAGCGCGGCTGCGTGCGGCCGGCCCACGGCCGGGGGAAGCTTCTGGTGCCTTGGGCAGGGCCCTGTCGCCACTTCCATTAATAGGCAGCCGAGCACTCCGCTAAAAATAGCCCCGCGGCTGCCTCATAAGTGGCCCTCGGACTCCCTCCCCGGCAGCCCCGCGCACCATGGCCGAGCGCCGCATCCCCTTCACCTTCCTGCGCAGCCCCAGCTGGGATCCCTTCCGCGACTGGTACCATGGCAGTCGCCTCTTCGACCAGTCCTTCGGCATGCCCCACATCCCCGAGGACTGGTACAAGTGGCCGAGCGGCAGCGCCTGGCCTGGCTATTTCCGCCTGCTGCCCCGCGAAAGTGCCCTGGTGCCCAGCCCGGGCTCGCCCTACGGCCCCCTGCTCAGCCGCCAGCTCAGCAGCGGCATCTCCGAGATCCGCCAGACCGCCGACAGCTGGAAGGTCACCTTGGACGTCAACCACTTCGCGCCCGAGGAGCTGGTGGTGAAGACCAAGGATAACATTGTGGAGATCACCGGTAAGGTGGTGGGGCAGGGGGCTGGGTGGGGAGGGGGGTCAGGGAGCTGCCCCCAGTGCTTGCTGCCGGGGAAAGGGTGGGATAAGAGATGAGAGGATGGAGGGAGAGGGAGAGGGAGAGGGAGAGGGAGAGGGAGAGGGAGAGGGAGAGGGAGAGGGAGAGGGAGAGGGAGAGGGAGAGGGAGAGGGAGAGGGAGAGGAGAGGAGAGGAGAGGAGAGGAGAGGAGAGGAGAGGAGAGGAGAGGAGAGGAGAGGAGAGGAGAGGAGAGGAGAGGAGAGGAGAGGAGAGGAGAGGAGAGGAGAGGAGAGGAGAGGAGAGGAGAGGAGAGGAGAGGAGAGGAGAGGAGAGGAGAGGAGAGGAGAGGAGAGGAGAGGAGAGGAGAGGAGAGGGAAAAGGAGATGAAGGGGACAAGAGGAGAGGAGAAAGGAGGAACTGGAGGGGACAGGAAGAGGGAAAAGAGAAGGGGCAAAGAGCAAGGCTCACTTCTGCAAGCTCAGCCTTGGGGGTACCTTCATGCTGCATATGATGAAGAGGCACCCCTCGCCCCCCCCCCCCCCCCCCCAGCCCCACATACTGACCCCTTGCTGCTGTCCCAGTCAGGATATGGGGAGAGACTCCCCAGCTGTGAGCCAGAGAAGACCCCGGGTGTGCCCGTGGGGTGTCCCTAACCCTGCAGCGCCCCTGGTTCTCCCCCACGGCTCCCTGTGGAGCTCAGCCCCAGTGGTGGTGACAAAGCCCAGACCCCGTGGCCCAGGGCCAGCAGCATGAGTCATGCCCAGCCAGGGGGCTCTGCGTGGGGCAGGGGCAGCTCCCCGGCCAGCAGCCCCAGGGACAGGCGAGGCTCAACCCCACCGAGCTAGGGAGGAGAGGGCAGCAGCTGGGTGCCCTCGGCCGCGGCTGGCTCCTGGCACCATGCTTTGTTCCGCTGGAGTCTGGGGCGATGCTCCCCGAGCGGCCCCGCTGCTCCCGGTCCCCCCCAGCCGCTCCGTGATGCCATTAAGGCACAGACGCCCAGGCCAGGCAGGATGCGATGCCAGGATGTGGCAGGGTGGGCTCTGGGCACGGAGACCTTCCCATCCCCCTGCCCACCCTGCCAACCCCTCCGGGGGGCTGCGTTCCCTGCAGGCAAACACGAGGAGAAGCAGGACGAGCACGGCTTCATCTCCAGGTGCTTCACCCGCAAGTACACGTGAGTACCCACCGGGCACCGGGCACCTCCGCCCCCCTGCCCGGCCAGCCCCTCCGGGACCCCCGGCCGCACAGCCCAGAGCCGCAGTGTGCGGCTGAGCCTCTGCTGTGGCCACAGCACCGCACCTGCTGGGGCTGGGTGCCTGGAGGGTGGGGGGGTGGGTCGTGGGTTTGAGGGAAGTGGGGGAGTGGGGGGGGTGGGTCCATGGGGGGTGGGTGCGTGGGGGGTGGGTGCATGGAAGGGTAGGTGCATAGGGGGAGGGTGCGTGGGGGGTGGTATGTGCGTGGGTGGTAGGCATGGGGGGGTGGGGGCATGTGGGGGGGTGGATTCATAGTGTGGGAGTCGTGTGGGTGGTGGATTCATGGGGGGCTGGGTGCATGGGGGGGCTGGGTGCATGGGGGGGCTGGGTCCATGGGGGGGCTGGGTGCATGGGTGTGTGTGCATGGGGGTGTGTGTGTGCTTGGGAGTAGTGGATTCGTGGGGTGGTGAGGGTGTGGGGGTGGTGGATTCCTGGGGTGGGAAGTGTTTGGGGTGATGTATTCACAGTGTGGGGTGATTGGGGTGTGGGTGATGAGGGTGTGGGTGATGGGGGTGTGGGGTGATGGATGTGTGGGTGATGGGGGTGTGGGGTGATGGGGGTGTGGGTGATGAGGGTGTGGGTGATGGGGGTGTGGGTGATGAGAGTGTGGGTGATGGGGGTGTGGGGTGATGGATGTGTGGGTGATGGGGGTGTGGGGTGATGGGGGTGTGGGGTGATGAGGGTGTGGGTGATGGGGGTGTGGGTGATGAGGGTGTGGGTGATGGGGGTGTGGGGTGATGGATGTGTGGGTGATGGGGGTGTGGGTGGTGGATGTGTGGGGTGATGGATGTGTGGGTGGTGGGGGGGGTGTGAGGTGATGGGGGTGTGGGTTATGAGGGTGTGGGTGGTGGAAGTGTGGGTGATGGGGGTGGGGGTGATGGGGGTGTGGGGTGATGGGGGTGTGGGTTATGGGGATGTGGGTGATGGGGGTGTGGGTGGTGGGGATGTGGGTGATGGGGGTGTGGGGTGATGGGTGTGGGTGGTGGGGATGTGGGTGATGGGGGTGTGAGGTGATGGGGGTGTGGGTGATGGGTGTGAGGTGCTGGGGGTGTGGGTGCTGGGGGTGTGGGGTGCTGGGGGTGTGGGTGGTGGGGGTGTGGGTGGTGGATGTGTGGGGTGATGGGGGTGTGGGGTGATGGGGGTGTGGGTGGTGGATGTGTGGGGTGATGGGGGTGTGGGGTGATGGAGGTGTGGGTGATGGGGGTGTGAGGTGTTGGGGGTGTGGGTGGAGGGGGTGTGGGTGATGGGGGTGTGGGTGATGGGGGTGTGGGGTTGGGGGTGTGGGGTGATGGGGGTGTGGGGTGATGGCGGTGGGAGGTGTGGGGTGATGGGGGCGTGAGATGATGGGGGTGTGGGTGATGGGGGTGGGTGGTGTGGCTGTGAGCTGGTGATAGCTGCAGCCCTGACCCCCTCCTCCCCCCGCCCCCACCAGCCTGCCCCCAGGCGTGGAGGCCACGGCCGTGCGGTCGTCGCTGTCCCCCGACGGGATGCTGACGGTGGAGGCGCCGCTGCCCAAGCCCGCCCTGCAGTCCGCCGAGATCACCATCCCGGTCACCGTCGAGAGCCAAGCCAAGGATCCCGCCAAGAAGTAGGCGGTGGTGAGGAGGAGGAGAAGCTGCTGCCCCCCGCATGAGGGCATCCTCACCCCCACCCCCAGCTCACAGCCCCCTTTTTATCGCCTGTTTTGTACCGGCCCTGTCCCCCAGCGCCTCGAGTCGATGTGGAGGGAACCAGAGCTGGCAGGAATAAAAGAGCTGAAAGAAACTTCTCCCTGTGCCCTCTCACCGACCCAGGGCCCCCAGCGGCGCCGGCACACCAGGGCAGCGCTCTGCTGGCTGGCACCGCTCCGTGGCCAGCAGCTGGGCAGGACCAGGGCACTGAGATGGGGCTGCCTGGGGCCAGGGGAATAGGTGTGGAGCTCAGCGTCCTCGCCCCTGCGTGCCAGGGCTTGGGGGCTCCACAGCCAGGGGTTTGGGGGCTCCACAGCCTGAAGCCTGGGAGCTCCACTGCCTGGGGTTTGGGGGCTCCACAGCCTGGGGCTTGGGGGCTCCACAGCCACGGGATTGGGGTCTCCACAGCCTGGGACTTGAGGGCTCCACAGCCTGGGGCTTGGGGGCTCCACAGCTTGGGGCTTGAGGGCTCCACAGCTTGGGGTTTGGGGGCTCCACAGCTTGGGGTTTGGGGGCTCCACAGCCTGGGGCTTGGGGGCTCCACAGCTTGGGGCTTGAGGGCTCCACAGCTTGGGGTTTGGGGGCTCCACAGCCTGGGGCTTGGGGGCTCCACAGCTTGGGGCTTGAGGGCTCCACAGCTTGGGGTTTGGGGGCTCCACAGCTTGGGGTTTGGGGGCTCCACAGCCTGGGGCTTGGGGGCTCCACAGCTTGGGGCTTGAGGGCTCCACAGCTTGGGGTTTGGGGGCTCCACAGCCTGGGGCTTGGGGGCTCCACAGCTTGGGGCTTGGGAGCTCCACAGCCTGGGGCTTGGGGGCTCCACAGCCTGGGGCTTGAGGGCTCCACAGCCTGGGGCTTGGGAGCTCTACAGCCTGGGATTTGGGGGCTCCACAGCCTGGGGCTTGGGGGCTCCACAGCCTGGGGTTTGGGGGCTCCACAGCCAGGGGTTTGGGGGCTCCACAGCCTGGGGCTTGGGGGCTCCACAGCCACGGGATTGGGGTCTCCACAGCCTGGGACTTGAGGGTTCCACAGCCTGGGGCTTGGGGGCTCCACAGCTTGGGGCTTGAGGGCTCCACAGACAGGGGCTTGGGGGCTCCACAGCCTGGGGCTTGGGGGCTCCACAGCCTGGGGCTTGAGGGCTCCACACCCAGGGGCTTGGGGGCTCCACAGCCTGGGGCTTGGGAGCTCCACAGCTTGGGACTTGGCATCCTGGGCTTGGCATCCTGGGTTCTGCCAGCCTGAACCTCCCTCTCCTGGCTGTCCCACATGCAGCTCTCCACAGCTCCAGCACCTCATGTCCCTCCACCCTGGCTCAGGTCTCCACACGTTGGTCTCCATCACTGCTGGCTCGGAGCTCAGCTTTCCACACCCTGAGCCCCTGACGTCCCAGGTCTCCACCACAGCCTTTCATTATCCCAGGGCTCCCACACCCTCTGCCTCGCCCCCCCGGGCTGCCTGTGCCTGACACCCTGCCCAGGGCCCCAGGATTCTGCCTCTCCCACATCTGCCACTCCCAGGCCCCAGCCCCAGCCTCCCAAATTCTGGCTGTCAGCACTCCAGACCTGAACACCTTGGGGCTCAGCACCCCAGACCTGAACACCTTGGGGCTCAGCACCCCAGACCTGAACACTTTGAGTCTCAGCACCCCAGAGCTGAACACTTTGGGGCTCAGCACCCCAGACCTGAACATATTTGGGGCTCAGCACCCCAGACCTGAACACCTTGGCGCTCAGCACCCCAGATGTGAACACTTTGGGGCTCAGCACCCCAGACCTGAACACTTTGAGTCTCAGCACCCAAGACCTGAACACCTTGGGGCTCAGCACCCCAGACCTGAACACTTTGGGGCTCAGCACTCCAGACCTGAACACTTTGGGGTTCAGCACCCCAGACCTGAACACTTTGGGGCTCAGCACTCCAGACCTGAACACTTTGGGGTTCAGCACCCCAGACCTGAACACTTTGGGTCTCAGCACCCTGGTGTCACCAGCCTGGGTCTCTGTGTCCCTGCACAACAAACACAACCTGCCCCCTCCTCCGGGGTCACAGAGGAGTCTGAGAGCACCCAGGGGCTTCGCGGGGGGAGGAGCTGTGCCCAGGACGCAGCCGGAGCCGTGCCCCCCGTGCCCCGGTGCCCCCGGTGCCCCCCGTGCCCCGGTGCCCAGCCCTACATGGCCGCGGCCGGGCCGGCAGCCGTCTGGTTCCCGCTGCTAATCCTCCTGAGTCACGCTGCAGGCAGTGCTGACCCGGGAGGAATCCTGCAGCTGCGAGGCCCCCTCTGAGCCTGGGGGGGGCTGCCTGTGCCCCCCAGCCCCCTGCTCCCCTCGCCCCGGCCCCTCGCCCTCAGCGCTGCTGGGTGCGATGAGTTTGGCAGGGCTCAGGCTCCGTGCCCGGGGTGCGGCTGGCGGTCAGCTCCTGCTGCTTGGGGGTCACGCCAGTGCTTGGGGGGGGTCACTCGTGTGCTTGGGGTGGGCCACACATGTTCTCGTGGGGGGTCACACGTGCTCTCGGGGGGCACTCGTGTTTTCAGGGGGTCACTCCTGTGCTCGGGGGGGGTCACTCGTGTTCTCGTGGGGGGTCACACGTGTTCTCGGGGGGTTCACTCGTGTTCTCGGGGGGCACTCGTGTTTTCAGGGGGTCACTCGTGTTTTCAGGGGGTCACTCGTGTGCTCGGGGGGGTCACTCGTGTTCTCGTGGGGGGTCACACGTGTTCTCGTGGGGGGTCACACGTGTTCTCGGGGGGGCACTCGTGTTTTCTGGGGGTCACACGTGTTCTCGTGGGGGGCACTCTTGTTTTCAGGGGATCACTCCTGTTTGGGGGGGGCTCACTCGTGTGCGTGTGCCCCCTCCCCCGTGTGCCCTGTGGGGGCTGCGTGCCCACAGCAACCGGAGCCGTGCAGGTGGTTGCCATAGCAAGCAGCAGCTGCTGGCAGCGCGGTCCTGGCAGGGTGCTGAGCACCACCCCCGCGCTGCCCAGCCCTGCAGCCCTTGGCTGGGGTCGGTGCCATCGGCTTGGCAGTCCTGGGGGGTGCCAGGCAGGGGCCGTGCCCCTTCCCCAGCCCCCCTGCCAGCCCCGGGCACATGGAACACCCCAAGTGGGGGCTAAACCCTGCCCGGGGAGCGGTGCCCACACTCGTGCCCGCTGGCTCAACCCCCTTTGGGGGCATCTCGGGGGGAACACTGCCACCCCCCCCTTCCGATCTACACCCCCCTCCCCTTCCAGACGGGCACTGCCTGTGCCCAGGGCACCTGGGGTGTCCTTGTCCCTCTCCAGATGGGGACACTGAGGTGGGGGTGGGGAGCTCAGTGTGGGGAGGGGGAAGTCAATGTGGGGAGGGGGAGATCAGTGCAGGCAGTGGGGGAGCTCAGTGTGGGGAGGGGGGAGGTCAATGTGGGGAGGTCAGTGTGGGGAGGGGGAGCTCAGTGTGGGGAGGGGGAGGTCAGTGTGGGGAGTGGGGGGGCTCAGTGTGGGGAGGGGGAGGTCAATGTGGGGGGCGGGCTCAGTGTGGGGGTGCCCTGTGCCATGCCAGCCCTGGGGAGCCCAGGGCCCCTCAGCTACCTTTGTGTCCCCAGGAGGAGCTCCCCAGGGCTCCCCCCCATGCCCCCTGCCGTGCCCCTGCTGCTGGGGCACCCTGGCTGCCCTGTGGGGCTCCCCCCCATGCCCCCTGCCGTGCCCCTGCTGCTGGGGCACCCTGGCTGCCCTGTGGGGCTCCCCCCATGCCCCCTGCCGTGCCCCTGCTGCTGGGGCACCCTGGCTGCCCTGTGGGGCTCCCCCCCATGCCCCCTGCCGTGCCCCTGCTGCTGGGGCACCCTGGCTGCCCTGTGGGGCACAGTCCGTGGGGGCTCATTACCCCCCCCCAGGGACAACTCCCAGCGGGGCTAGGGCACTGGCAGCACAAGTGGGTGCTGGGCAGGGCTGGGGGTATCCCTCCCTGCTTGGAGGGGTTGCCGGGGCAGCCCCCAGCCCCTCCGTGGCGTGAGGCAGGGGGCAGAGGCAGGGGGCAGAGGCAGGGGGCAGTGCCAGCGGCCGGCAGGGCTGTCCGTGCCCTGCCCCTCCCCCGCGGGCGGCTCCCAGCAGCATGACTCAGGGCCCAGTTTCGGTTCCTGCTTCCCAAGGCAGGGGAAACATTTTCCCAGCCTGAGTCACTGCAGCTCCCTGCGGGGAGCAGGGCCAGGAGGGCTGGGAGGGAGGGCAGGAGGCACCAACAGCCCCCCCACACCCCCTGCCCAGCCCTGCAGCGCTGCCCAGCCCACCCCTGGGAACCTGGGGAACCTTCATCAAGCCCTGGGGAACCTTCATCAAGCCCTGGGGAACCTTCATCAGCCCCTGGGGAACCTTCATCAGCCCCTGGGGAACCTTCATCAAGCCCTGGGGAACCTTCATCAAGCCCTGGGGAATCATCATCAAGCCCTGGGGAATCATCATCAAGCCCTGGGGAACCTTCATGAATGAGGGATCCATACCCCGAGAGGAGGGCTCCAAACCCAGCAGTGAGAGCTCCAAACCCAGTAGTGAGAGCTCCAAGCCCAGGAATGAGGGCTCCAAACCCAGCAGTGAGGGCTCCAAGCCCAGGAATGAGGGATCCAAACCCAGAGAGGAGGGATCTAAACCCAGGAATGAGGACCCAAGCTTAGGAGTGAGGAAGGTGAGCTCATGAATGAGGGATCCAAACCCAGCAGTGAGGGATCCAAACCCAGAGAGGAGGGCTCCAAGCTTAGGAATGAGAGACCCTGGAGCTCATGAATGAGGGCTCCAAATCCAGGAGTAAGGGATCCAAACCCAGGAGTGAGGACCAAGCTAAGGAGTGAGGAAGGAGTGAGCTCATGAATGAGGGATCCAAACCCAGAGAGGAGGGCTTCAAACCCAGCAGTGAGGGCTCCACACCCAGGGAGGAGGACTCCACACCCAGAGAAGAGGGCTCCAAACCCAGCAGTGAGGGCTCCAAACCCAGGGAGGAGGGCTCCAAACCCAGGAGTGAGGGCTCCAAACCCAGGAGTGAGATCCTAACCCAGAGAGGAGGGCTCCAAGCCCAGCAGTGAAGGATCCTAACCCAGAGAGGAAGGCTCCAAACCCAGGAGTGAGATCCTAACCCAGAGAGGAAGGCTCCAAACCCAGCAGTGAGGGATCCACACCCAAAGAGGAGGGCTCCAAACCCAGGAGTGAGATCCAAACCCAGAGAGGAGGGCTCCAAACCCAGGAGTGAGATCCAAACCCAGGAGTGAGATCCAAACCCAGAGAGGAGGGCTTCAAACCCAGGAGTGAGATCCAAACCCAGAGAGGAGGGCTCCAAACCCAGCAGTGAGGGCTCCAAACCCAGAGAGGAGGGCTCCAAGCCCAGGAGTGAGATCCAAACCCAGAGAGGAGGGCTCCAAGCCCAGGAGTGAGATCCAAACCCAGAGAGGAGGGCTCCAAGCCCAGACCAAGCCCCCCCCAGCCCCCGATCCCTTCCCCCGGGGGCCGCAGCAGCTCCGCCTTCAGATCTGGTCAGTTTTATTTTGCTCAATGTACGACGGCTACAGGACGACTCACACTCATGAGAACTCCAGCACTGAGGAAAAGAGGAGAGAAAACAACCCCAAAAACTGCCGAGGATGGTCTGTGTCCGTGTTTGTGTGAGAGAGAGAGAGGGGGAGAGAGAGAGAAAGAATCCCTTACAGACACACCGAGCCGGAGGGAGGAAGGGGGAGGGAGAGAGGGGGAGAGAAGAAAACCCAACCCCCCCCTTCCGATCACCCCCCCAAAAAAAGGGCTGGAAAAGCAAAAGGAGGACCTGAAAAAGAGGTGTTTTTTTTCCACTGCAGAACATGACAAGAAGCACAAACAAAGGCTCACCCAAAGAACACAGTCGATTGTTCTCCTACACTGCAATAAGTTCACCGTGACGCACACCAGACACTAAGGTTAAGCGACCGCTGGTGTTCGCTTTGTCGCCGCGAGGTTTTTTGCCTCTTTTTTTTTCTTCTCCCCTTTACAATGAGTTCTCCCCGGTTTTTTTCACCGCGATTTCGTTCAAGTGGTTCTCTTATTGTGTGGGTTGCGTTTTCTTCTCGCCTCAGGAGGGAAATTAAGACGAGAAACCAACCCTAGGAAAGAAAGGGCCTGGCTCGAGCAGGGCGATGGTCACCACAGCAACACCCAGAGCAAGGTCAGAGGCGGGTTTGGTGTTGGGGCTTCTTTGTGTGTGTGTGTGTTGCCACCAGTAGGAGTGGGTAAAAAGAGGGGAAAAACCCAATAATAATAATAATAATAGCAATAATAATATTATTAATAATATTAATAGTAATAATATTAATAATAATAGTAATAATAATAACCCAATAATAATAACCCAATAATAAACCAATAATGACCAATAATTGAGACAGGGTTTTGGTTCTTTTTTGTGTGTGTGTGTGTGTTGCCACTAAGAGTGGGTAAAAAGAAGGGAAAAGAATCAATTAATAATAATAATTGAGACAGATCAGGGGTTTTGGCTCTTTTTTGTGGGTGTGTGGTCATTAGGAATGGGGAAAAAGAGGGGAAAATAATCAATTAATAATAATAATAACAATAATTGAGACAGATCAGGGGTTTGGTTCTCTTTTTTTTGTGGGTGTGTGGCCATTAGGAGTGGGTAAAAAGAGGGGAAAATGATCAATCAATAATAATAATTGAGACAGATCAGGGTTTGGGCTCTTTTTTTGTGTGTGTGTTGCCACTAAGAGTGGGTAAAAAGAAGGGAAAATAATCAATTAATAATAATAATTGAGACAGATCAGGATTTTGGTTCTCTTTTTTTTGTGTGTGTGGTCATTAGGAGTGGGGAAAAAGAGGGGAAAATAATCAATTAATAATAATAATTGAGACAGATCAGGGTTTGGGTTCTTTTTTTGTGTGTGGGCACCACTAAGAGTGGGTAAAAAGAGAGGAAAATAATCAATCAATAATAATAATTGAGACAGATCAGGGTTTTGGTTCTTTGTGTGTGTGTGTGTGTGTGGCCATTAGGAGTGGGGAAAAGGGAAAATAATCAATAATAATAATTGAGACAGATCAGGGTTTTGGTTCTCTTTTTTTTTGTGTGTGTGGTCATTAGGAGTGGGGAAAAGGGAAAATAATCAATTAATAATAATAATTGAGACAGATCAGGGTTTTGGTTCTCTTTTTTTTGTGGGTGTGTGGCCATTAGGAGTGGGTAAAAAGAGGAGGAAAATAATCAATCAATAATAATAATAGAGACAGATCAGGGTTTTGGTTCTTTTTGTGTGTGTGTGTGGCCACTAGGAGTGGGGAAAAGAGGGGAAAAGAATCAATTAATAATAATAATTGAGACTGATCAGGGTTTGGGCTCTTTTTTTGTGTGTGTGTTGCCACTAAGAGTGGGTAAAAAGAAGGGAAAAGAATCAATTAATAATAATAATTGAGACAGATCAGGGTTTTGGTTCTCTTTTTTTTGTGTGTGTGGCCATTAGGAGTGGGGAAAAGAGGGGAAAATAATCAATTAATATTAATAATTGAGACAGATCAGGGTTTTGGCTCTTTTTTGTGTGTGGTCACCACTAGGAGTGGGTAAAAAGAGGGAAAAAATTAATTATTATTATTAATAATAATAATAAATAGTAATTGAGGCTCTCCTCAGGGAAGAAAAAAAAATAATGGATAATAATAATGAAACAAAGCAAAATAAAAGCAAATTAAACCCAAATGAAGGACTAAATGCACCCAAAATAAGAGCAACAACAACAGCAACCACCCCTCCCAATTAAAACCAACCAAAAATGGAACAAAAATCCAAACCAAACCAAAAGGCAATAAGAAAGCAGACAAAAAATCCTCCCCCCCCCAAAAAAAAACCCAAACCCACCCCCAAAAGCTAAATACATTAATAAATAACCAACCCCCCCCAGGCAAAACCAAAACCAAAAACCCCTCCAGACCTCAAGTGCATTCAAAATCAACCCCAAAAATCCCACCCCAAAACCCAAACCAACCTCCCCCAGGCCCCAAATAAACTAAAGAACAACCCCCCCCAGCAAAACCCAAACAGAAAGCCCCCCAAAAGCCAAAGACATTGAAAAAAACAACTAACCCCCCCCCTCAAACAAACCCAAAACATCCCCAAAGCCTAAATAAGTCTAAAAGCAAACAAAAAAGCCAAATAAACCCCAAGCAAGCCCTGCCCAGAGCCAATTAAACCCCCAAATAACCCCCCCAGGACCCCAATAAAAAGCTAAATACATTACCCCCCCCCAAAACCCCCAATACCCCCCCCAAAACCTCCCAACCCTGCCCCCAAAAGGCAAAGAAAGCCAAATACATGGAAAATAACCCCCCCCCAAATAAGCCAAATAAGTTCAAAACCCAACCCCAAACCAACCCCCCCAAAAAGCCAATTAAAAGAAATCAACCCCCCCAAAATTAAGCAACCCAAAGGCAACCCCCCAAAAGCCAATTAAAAGTAATAAAGCCCCCCCAAATTAAACAACCCAAAGGCAACCCCCCAAAAAGCCAATTAAAATGCATCAACCCCCCCAAAAATTAAAGATCAACCCCCCAAAAGCCAATTAAAAGACATCAACCCCCCCCAAAATTAAGCAACCCAAAGGCAACCCCCAAAAAAGCCATTTAAAAGACATTACACTCCCCCAAATTAAAGATCAACCCAAAGGCAACCCCAAAAAGCCAATTAAGAGGAACAAGTCCCCCCCAAATTAAACAACCCAAAGGCAACCCCCCAAAAAGCCAATTAAAAGACATCAACCCCCCCAAGATGAAACAACCCAAAGGCAACCCCCCAAAAGCCAATTAAGAGGAACAAATCCCCCCCAAATTAAACAACCCAAAGGCAACCCCCCCAAAAGCCAATTAAAAGGAATAAAGCCCCCAAAATTAAGCTACCCAAAGGCAACCCCCCAAAAAGCCAATTAAAAGACATCAACCCCCCCCAAATTAAAGATTAACCCAAAGGTAACCCCCTCCAAAAGCCAATTAAAAGACATCCCCCCCCCAAATTAAAGATTAACCCAAAGGCAACCCCAAAAAGCCAATTAAAAGACATCAACCCCCCCCCCCAAATTAAAGATCAACCCAAAGGCAACCCCCAAAAAGCCAATTAAGAGGAATAAATCCCCCCCAAATTAAACAACCCAAAGGCAACCCCAAAAAGCCAATTAAAAGGAATCAACCCCCCCCAAATTAAAGATCAACCCAAAGGCAACCCCCCAAAAAGCCAATTAAAAGGAATAAGGCCCCCCCCAAATTAAACAACCCAAAGGCAACCCCCCAAAAAGCAAATTAAGAGGAATCAACCCCCCCAAGATGAAACAACCCAAAGGCAACCCCCCAAAAGCCAATTAAGAGACATCACCCCCCCAAAATTAAAGATCAACCCAAAGGCAACCCCCAAAAAGCCAATTAAAAGGAACCACCCCCCCCAAAATTAAACAACCCAAAGCCCAAATAAATTACCCTTAAAAAGCACCCCCCAATAAACCAAGCCCCCCCCAAGCCAATGAAATACATAACTTCCCCCTCCCCAAATGAAAACACCCCCCCCAAAAAGCCAAAGAAAACAGAGCCAAATACAGAAATGACCTTCCCCAAGTCCCCCCCCCCAAAAAAAAAACAACTGCCACAAAAAGGGAGATAAATGAACAAAGCAAACCCCAACCCCCAACCCCCCCTCCAAAACAGCAACCAAACATTGAAATAAATCAGGAGCTCCCCGCCAACCGACCCCAAAAATTGAAATTAAGTAGGAAAAAAACTCCAAACCCCCCCCAAAAAATCAAAATAAATTAAGAGCCCCCCCCCTACCAAACCCCCAAAATTGCAATTAAAGTAGGAAAAAAACTCCAAACAGCCCCCCCAAAAAATAGAAAGAAATTAAGACCTCCCCCGACCCCCAAAATTGTAATTAAGTAGGAAAAAAACTCCAACCAACCCCCCCCAAAATTGAAATAAATTAAGAAGGAAAAAAAAAAACCACACAAAAAATTGAAATAAAGGAAAAAAAAAGCACCAAAAAATCGAAATAAATGGAAAAAAAACACCAAAAAAATTGAAATAGATGAAAAAAAAAATCGAAATAAATGAAAAAAAAACCTACCAAAAAAATCGAAATAAATGGGGGAAAAAAATTTAAAAAAACATAAAAAATCGAAATGAATTGAAAAAAACACAAAAAAAAAAATCGAAGTAAATGGGAAAAAAACACCAAAAAATCAAAATAAATGGGGAAAAAAGCAAAAAAATCAAAATGAATGAAAAAAAAATTGAAATAAATGAATAAGAAACACCAACAAAAATCGAAATAAATGGGAAAAAAAATGAAATAAATGGGGAAAAAAACACCAAAAAAATTGAAATAAATGCGGAAAAAAATTGAAATAAATGAAAAAAAAACCCAAAAAAGTCAAAATAAATGAAAAAAAAAATCGAAATAAATGAAAAAAACACACACAAAAAATTAGAAATAAATAAAAAAAAAACAAAAATCGAAATAAATGGAAAAAAAACCCCCAAAAAATCTAAATAAATGGGAAAAAAACACCAAAAAAACCAAAATAAATGGGGGAAAAAAATTGAAATAAATGGAAAACACCAAAAAATCAAAATAAATTTTAAAAAATCGAAATAAATGAATAAAAAAAAAACCCCACGAATTAAATGAAGAAAAAAAAAAACCCAAATTGAAATTAAGAAACCCCAAAACAGCACCAAAATTGAAATCAATTCACACCCACCCCGTAAAACCCCCCAAAGAACCCAAAAGAATCGAAAGATGTCAAGAAAAGTAAACCCCAAAAGCACCCCAGAAAGCCTAAATTAAGACAAATGAAAACCAACCTCCCCCCAAAAAAAATTCGAAATAAATTAAGGGGGGGGAAAAAAAACCAAAACAAGGGAAAAAAATCGAAATAAATGAAGGAAAAAAGAGTCCCCAAACCACACACAGAAAAAAATGGAATTAAGGGGGGAAAAAGGCCCAAAACCACACCAAAAAAAATTGGGAATAAATGGAGGGAAAAAGCCCCCAGAGCACACCAAAAAAAGTTTGAAGTAAGTTAAGGGAAAAAAAAGGTCCAAAACCACAGCAAAAAATTGGGAATAAATTGAGGGTAAAAGCCCCCCAAACCACACACACACACACACACACAAATTGAATTAGGGAGAAAAGGGCCCAAAAGCGCAGCAAAAAAATTGGAATAAATTAAGGAGAACAAAAAAAAAGAGAGGAAAAAAATGGAAATAAATGAAGGAGGAAAAAAAAAGGGAGAGAGAAAAAATGGAAATAAATTAAGGGGGGAAAAAAAAAGCAACAGAAAAGAAAAAATGGAAATAAATGAAGGGAAAAAATGGAAATAAATGAAGAAAAAAATGGAAATAAGGGGGGAAAAAAAAGAGAGAGAAAAAATGGAAATAAATTAAAGGGGGGGAAAAAAAAAGCAACAGAAAAGAAAAAATGGAAATAAATGAATGGAAAATGGAAATAAATGAAGAAAAAAATGGAAATAAGAAAAAAATGGAAATAAGAAAAAAAATGGAAATAAGAAAAAAATGGAAATCAATTAAGGGAAAAATGGAAGTAAATGAAGAAAAAAATGGAAATAAATGAATGGGAAAAATGGAAATAAAAGAAGAAAAAAAATGGAAATAAATGAAGGGAAAAAATGGAAATAAATGAAGAAAAAAATGGAAATAAATTAAGGGAAAAATGGAAATAAATGAAGAAAAAAAGGGAAATAGATGAAGAAAAAAATGGAAATAAATGAAGAAAAAATCGAAATAAATGAAGAAAAAAAATTGGAAATAAATGAAGAAAAAAACCAAAATAAACTAAGGAAAAAAGTGGAAATAAATGAAGAAAAAAAGGGAAATAAATGAAGGGAAAAAATGGAAATAAATTAAGGAAAAAAATGGAAATAAATGAAGAAAAAATGGAAATAAATGAAGAAAAAATGGAAATAAATGAAGAAAAAATTGGAAATAAGTGAAGAAAAAAATCAAAATAAAACTATGGAAAAGATGGAAATAAATTAAGATGAAAAGGGAAATAAATGAAGGGGGAAATGGAAATAAATTAAGGAAAAATGGAAATAAATGAAGAGAAAAATCGAAATAAATTAAGAAAAAAATGGAAATAAATGAAGACAAAAATGGAAATAAATGAGGGAAAAATCGAAATAAAGTAAGGAAAAAAATCGAAATAAATTAAGGAAAAAATCGAAATAAATGGAGAAAAAAATCGAAATAAATGAAGAAAAAAATTCGAAATAAATTAAAGGGAGAAAAAAAAAAATCGAAATACATTTCCAACCAATGAAGAAAAACCAAATCCCCCACCCCCCAAAAAAAAAAAGGCCAAATAAATCTATTTTAAAACTTCCAATTTTCTCCTTTAAAGAAACATTAATTAAGAATAAAAACCACAACTGAAGAGAAACCTTTTGGAGGCTTCACTCTTATTCATTTGGGGGGGGTTGGGTTTTTTTTCCTTCCCCCTTGGGTGCTGTGGTTGGGGTTGGGGGTTGGGGTCGGGGTTGGGTTTGCTGTTGGTTATTCTCTTTGTCCCAGGAGCGCAGAACACCTACAGGGCTTCAGAAGCGGCCTGAAAGCTTCCCCCCCCTCCCCCCCAAGCTAACTCTGTATAGAAGTCACGACACCAGCATGCACAATATTGGTACCAAGAAGAGCAATGGAGCAGGACTCGTGTCACTGGAGACAGGATCAGAGGCAAGTGCATCTCTTCCGAAGGAACCCCAAAACCCCCAACCCAAATAAGGTAAACAACAACACACCACCCCCCACCCTCCGTCCCTCAAACCCTCCCTCCCCCAAACCCATTCAAAGCTGCTTAAAAGTCAACCCCACCCCAATTCCCCTTCCCACACCCCAACCCTGCCCCGGCTGGGTGTAGCCCTCCTGTGCCATCCTCCTCTCTCCCTCTCCTGCGCCATCCTCCTCTCTCCCTCTCCTGCCTTCCCGCAGCCCACAGCGGAGAGGTGCTCTGCACCCACCCAAAAACCACCCCGAGGGGGTTTGTAATTCCAGTAAATAGCTTCTGGGTGACACGGCAAAGGAATGGGGGGGGCGGGAGGGGAGACACACACAGAGCGCTGCTTGAGGGGCCAGCAGGGGTGGCCAGAGGGAGGGGAGAGGCTCCCAGCTCCCCTGCTGCCTGCAGCGGCTCGCTGCGGGGGGCTGCTGTGCAGCGGGCACCCCCTGGGTGCCACCAGCAAGGCTTGGGCAAGGCTCAAGGTTCTCTCCAGAAGAGCTCTGCCAGCATCACCAAGACATGTCTGGAGGCCAGGAAGCAGCTTGGGCAAGGCTCAGCTCAGGAAGGTATCTCTGCCAGCACCACCAAGACATGTCTGGAGGCCAAGGAGCAGCTTGGGTAAGACTCAGCTCAGGAAGGTTATCTCCAGCAGAGCTCTGCCAGCACCACCAGGACATGTCTGGAGGCCAAGGAGCAGCTTGGGTAAGGCTCAGCTCAGGAAGGTTATCTCCAGAAGAGCTCTGCCAGCACCACCAAGACATGTCTGGAGGCCAAGGAACAGCCTGGAAGCCAAGGAACAGTCTGGGCAAGGCTCCACTCATGAAGCTACCTCTGCCAGCATCACCAGGACATGTCTGGAGCACCAGCTTGGGCCTCCCCTTGCTTGCACCCCAAGGAAGCTGCAGGGATAGGGCTGGAGCAATGTGCCCCTGCTCAGCTGAGGGCACCATGTGTGTGGCGCTGCAGCGTGCCAGCTGCAGGCTGCCTGGCAAGGGGGCCAGTGGGAGCCTGTTCCAAACAAACCAAACCAAAGCACAAGAACCAGGCACCAGAGCCATTGCTCCTGAGGGCTGGGAAGCCACAGGGGCACAGCTCCAGGTGAGAAGCCACAGGGGCACAGCTTTAACTGGGAAGCCACAGGGGCACAGCTTTGACTGGGAAACAACAGGGGTACAGCTTTGACTGGGAAGCCACAGGGGCACAGCTCCAGGTGAGAAGCCTCAGAGGCAGAGCTTTGACTGGGAAGCCACAGGGGCACAGCTCCAGGTGAGAAGCCCCAGAGGCAGAGCTTTGACTGGGAAGCCACAGGGGGCACAGCTCCAGGTGAGAAGCCACAGGGGCACAGCTTTGACTGGGAAGCCACAGGGGCACAGCTCCAGGTGAGAAGCCACAGGGGCACAGCTTTGACTGGGAAGCCACAGGGGCACAGCTTCAGGTGGGAAGCCCCAGAGGCAGAGCTTTGACTGGGAAGCCACAGGGGCACAGCTTTGACTGGGAACCTGCAGGGGCACAGCTTCAGGTGGGAAGCTGCAGGGGCACTGCTCCAGGTGGGAAGCCACAGGGGAACACCTCCAGGTGGGAAGACCCAGAGGCAGAGCCTTGACCGGGAAGCCACAGGGCAGGGCACAGAGCAGCCAGTGAACCTCCAATAACGATGGGAAAGCAACCAACCAAAAGCTAACTGGACTCAAACTGGGGTAAGTATTCCCTGCCAAGCAACTGGGATGCCCCTCTGCCACCCACACCCCGCATCAGCAGGGCTTGGGGAAAGGATTTTGCCAGGAAGAGAAGGAAGTTGCTGGGCTCCCTGCTGGGCACTAGGAAATGGTTATGGTTGGAGCTCTTCCCTGAAGGCTTCCTCTACCGAATCAGCTTCTGAGCTCCTCACTCCTTACCCCACAAAGCTTCCCCGGGGAGGCAATGAGGTGGTGTGTGGGGAGGGGGGGAAACAACCCCCAGAGGCAACCCAGCTCCCCTGGTGACAAACAAGGGGGAGGCTGGGGGCCGGAGAGAGATCTGCTGCCAAACCTCACGGCGGGGTGGGGAGCAAGTCAAGGCAGAGGGCAAGGGTGGCAGGGCAGGCCCTGAGGAAGCAGCTGTGGCACCTTCAAACCAGGAGGGGCTCTGGGAATACCAAACACAGGAGGTGACATACAGACCTGAATGCTCTTATTTTCCCCCCCTCCCCTTGTTCTCTTTAATCCTTTTCTGTGCTTTTATTACTATTTTATTCTTCTTATTAATTATTTCTGTGGCCTTTTATTAACCTTTGAAACACTTCCCCCCCCCCCCCCCCCCCCAACTCCTTTTGCCTTTCTTTTGTTGTCCTTTTTCATTCCTTTCCCTTAATGAAGGTCTGAAAACCCTTTTTAGTTTGGTTTATCCTTTTGGCTGTGGACTTTTAAGATGGTTGTGAACAGCCTCCAGCCAAGCAGCTGGGAGAAGCTGTTGACCCAAGACCATAACCAAGCACAACCTACAGCAGCTTTCTCTTGGGTTTTCTGATGTTCCTGGGGTGGGTTTCTTGCCTTGGGTTGGCAAAGGGGCAGCTAAAGGCAGCCCACAGGCAAGGGCTGGGTGTGGAGGCAAGCCAAGGGAAGGAGCAAGAGGGAAATCCAACCTCACTGGAGGCAGGGGGAATGAAAGTCAGGAGAGACAGGGAACACAAAACCCACTGGAGAGAGGGAAAAACCAAAACCCACTGGGGACAGGGAACACAAAACCCACTGGAGACAGGGAAAACAAAACCCACTGGAGACAGGGAAAAACCAAAACCTGCTGGAGACAGGGAACACAAAACCCACTGGAGAGAGGGAAAACCCAAAGCTCACTAGCAAGAGGAGAAAGACAATTCACCAGAAGCAGGGCAAACAAAAGTCACCAGAAAGAGGAAAACCAAACCCCCTGAGAGGCAGGAAAAATGAAACTCACTAGAGACAGGGAAAGCAAAATCCACTAGGAACAGGGAAAACAAAACCCACTAGGGGCAGGAAAAATGAACCCTGCTAGGAACAGGGAAAGCAAAATCCATGAGAGACAGGAAAAACAAAACTCACTAGAAAGAGAGAAAACAAAAGCCACTGGAGACAGGAGAAGCAAAACCAATGAGAGACAGGAAAACCCAAAGCCACCAGGAACAGGGAAAACCCAAAGCCACTAAGAGCAGGGAAAACCCAAAGCCACTAGGAGCAGGGAAAACCAAACCCCAATGGGACCAGGGAATCCCAAACCCCACTGGGAACAGGGAAAATCCAAGCCACTAAGAGCAGGGAAAACTCAAAGCCAATAGGAGCAGGGAACACCAAACCCCACTGGGAGCAGGGAAAATCCAAAGCCCACTGGGAACAGGGAAACCTCAAAGCCCGCTGGGAAGAAGGAAAATCCAAAGCCACTAAGAGCAGGGAAAACTCAAAGCCACTAGGAACAGAAACCCAAACCCCATTGGGAAGAGGGGAAATCCCAACCCACTGGGAGCAGGGAAACCCAAACCCCACTGGGAGCAGGGAAAATCCAAAGCCCACTGGGAAGAGGGAAACCTCAAAGCCCGCTGGGAAGAGGGAAAATCCGAAGCCACTAAGAGCAGGGAAAACTCAAAGCCACTGGGAGCAGGGAACCCCAAACCCCACTGGAAAGAGGGAAAATCCCAACCGACTGGGAGCAGGGCAAATCCAAACCCCACTGGGAACAGGGAAAACCCCAAGCCACTAGGAACAGGGAAATCCGACACCCACTAGGAACAGAGAAAACCCAAAGCCACTAAGAGCAGGGAACCGCAAACCCCACTGGGAGCTTGGAAACCCAAACCCCACTGGGAAGAGGGAAATCCCAACCGACTGGGAGCAGAGCAAATCCAAACCCCACTAAGAGCAGGGAACCCCAAACTCCACTAGGAGCAGGGAACCCCAAACCCCACTGGGAGCAGGGAAAATCCAAACCCCACTGGGAGCAGGGCAACCCAAACCCCACTGGGAGCAGGGCAAACCCAAAGCCACTAGGAACAGGGAAACCCAAAGTCACTAAGAGCAGGGAAAACTCAAAGCCACCGGGAGCAGGGAAACCCAAACCCCACTGAGAGCAGAGCAAACCCAAAGCCACTAGGAACAGGGAAACCCAACACCCACTAGGAACAGGGAAAACCCAAAGCCACTAAGAGCAGGGAAAACTCAAAGCCACTGGGAGAAGGGAACCCCAAACAGCACTGGGAAGAGGGAAAATCCCAACCGACTGGGAGCAGGGCAAATCCAAACCCCACTGGGAACAGGGAAAACCCAAAGCCACTAGGAACAGGGAAATCCAACAGCCACTAGGAACAGGGAAAACCCAAAGCCACTAAGAGCAGGGAAAACTCAAAGCCACTGGGAGCAGGGAAAACCCAAACCCCACTGGGAGCAGGGCAAACCCAAAGGCAGACCTTGGCCCCCCCAAGGCTTGGTGCCACACGGCTGCGGTGTAGAGCTGCTGCCAGCGCGGGGAGCAAGAACAAAAAACCCCAACCCCCACCCCCCCAGCCCCAAACCCTTACAAACCACCATCCCCCCACATCCCCCCCCCCAAATAAAAGACCAAGATTGGATGGGTTGTGGCCTCAAGCCTCGATTCTTTAGTTGAATTGTTTGGTTTTTTTTTGGGGGGGGGAGGAGTTTTTATTCCATTTGGGGGTTTTCTGTTTAGGTTGGGCCCTAGCAGGGGGGGTGGGGGGAGAGATGCCCTGCGAGGAGGAGGAGGAAGAGGAGGAGGAGGTGGGGTAGGGACACACAGCACTGGGAGGGAAGAAAGGAAGGGATGAAGCCTTACTGGAACCACAGAACTCCTTGGGGTTTGGGGGGGGGGGGGGGGTAGGGAGTGGGGGTTGGGGGGTGGGGGTTTAACCTTCCACGTGTGTTTTGGTTTGCTTGTTGAGATTCTTTCCCTTCCAACCCAGGGCTTTTGCCAGCCAGGAGGATTCAGACTCCCAAACCAAACCAAAAAAAGACAAACCCCACCCCACCCCCCCCCAAAAAAAAAAACAAAACACCAACCCCAAACCCTGATTTTTTTTTTTCCTTATTTTTTTTCCCCCTCTTTTTTTTTTCTCCTTATTTTTTTTGGGGTCTTTTTTTTTTCTGTCCTTTTTTTTGGTCATTTTTTTTTCCTTTGTTTTGGGGGTTTGGGGTTTTTGTTGTTTTTTTTTTTTCTTGCCTTTTTTAATCCTTTTTTTTTGTCTCTCTTTTTTTTTGTCTATTTTTTTGGTCTTTTTTTGTCTCTTTTTTTTTTTTTAATTTTTTTCTTTAATTTTTTTCTTTATTTTTTCTTTAATTTTTAACTTTTTTTCTGTAATTTTTTTTCTTTAATTTTTTTCTTTAACTTTCTTCTTTAATTTTTTCTTTAATTTTTTCTTTTAATTTTTTTCTTTAATTTTTTAATTTTTTTCTTTACCTTTTTTCTTTAATTCTTTTTCTTTAATTTTTTTCTTTAATTTTTTCTTTTAATTTTTTTCTTTAATTTTTTCTTTAACTTTTTCCTTTAATTTTTTTCTTTAATTTTTCTCCTTAACTTTTTTCTTCTTTAATTTTTTTTCTTCTTTAATTTTTTTTTTCTTTAATTTTTTTTCTTCTTTAATTTTTTTTTTTTGGTTTGGTTTTTTTCTTCTTTCCTTTCCTTTTCTTTTTCGTTTCTGTTTTGAGTTTCTAGCAATAAAAGTTTTAAGTTAAAGACAGCTCCACGTGGGATGAATAATCTACAGAGAACAGTCCATGTGCCAGTGAGGCTGCTAAACTCTTCCATACCAGCACAGCCACAGCCTGACTTCCACTAGTGGTGTTTTGGCAAAGAAAATGTCAACGAGGCAATCGAGGGCAGGGCAGGGGGGGGAGGAGGGGGGCGAGGAGGAAGCTGGGTGGGGGTAGAGGGGTGGGGAGGGGGAAAGGTTTGTTTGTTGGTTTGTGTTTTGTTTCTTCTTAACCCCTCCCCCCCCCCCCCCTTATCCCCCTCCCCTTCCCTCCCTCTCTTTTTGTCCCTGTCCCCCTCCTCCCCCCCCTCCCCCCCTCCCCAAACCCCCTGAACCCCTTTGCCCCACTGGTGGGGGGTGGTGGTGGTGGCGGTGGGGGGAACCAAAACGAAAGACTGCAGTAGTTAAGCCTCAGCGTGCGGCTGCCAGTCCCTCCGGGTTTAAAGGGGGATGGGGGCGGGGGGGGGGTGGGGGGGTGGCTCTGGGTGGGGAGGGGTGGGGATGGGGGGGTTGGATTTGGGGGGGGCGGGGGGGGGGGGGTTGTTGGCTCTTTTAGTTGTTGCCTTCTCCGCCGTCGTCGTCTTGCTGGTCGCTCGTCCAGAGCGTGAGGTTGTCGCGGAGCAGCTGCATGATGAGGGTGGAGTCCTTGTAGGAGTCCTCGTTGAGGGTGTCGAGCTCGGCGATGGCGTCGTCGAAGGCGGTCTTGGCCAGGTGGCAGGCCTGCTCCGGCGCGTTCTGGATCTCGTAGTAGAACACCGAGTAGTTGAGGGCCAGCCCCAGGCGGATGGGGTGGGTGGGCTGCATGTGCTCCTTGCTGATCTCGTGGGCCTCGCTGTAGGCTTTCTCCGAGGACTCCACCACCGTCGCCCGCTTCTCGCCGGTGGCCACCTCGGCCAGGTAGCGGTAGTAGTCCCCTTTCATCTTCAGGTAGAAGACTTTGCTCTCGTACTGCGTCTCGCTGCAGTTCTTGATCAGGTAGTTGTCCAGCAGGCTCAGCACGTCCTGGCAGACGGCCTCCAGCTCCTTCTCGATCTTCTCGCGGTAGGCCCTCACCATCTCGATCTTCTTCTCGTTGCCGTCGGCCGAGGTCTTCTGCTCGATGCTGCTGATCACCCGCCAGGAGGAGCGCCGCGCCCCCACCACGTTCTTGTAGGCCACCGACAGCAGGTTCCGCTCCTCGTTGGACAGGGGCTCGTTCAGCTCCGTCACCTGCAGCACAGGGAGGCACCGCGCGCCCGCCGCGTCAAGCCTCGGCTGCCCCCGGGCCCAGCAGGGCTGTGGGGCCCAGGGAGAGGCTTCAACCCACAGCAGAAGCTTCAACCCACAGTGGGAGTTTCAACCCAGAGCAGGAGCTTCAACCCAGAGCAGGAGCTCCAACCCAGAGCAGAAGCTTCAACCCAGAGCAGGAGCTCCAACCCAGAGCAGAAGCTCCACACCATAGCAGAAGCTTCAACCCACAGCAGGAGCTTCAACCCACAGCAGAAGCTCCAACCCAGAGCAGGAGCTTCAAACCAGAGCAGAAGCTTCAACCCACAGCAGGAGCTTCAAACCAGAGCAGAAGCTTCAACCCACAGCAGAAGCTTCAACCCAGAGCAGGAGCTTCAAACCAGAGCAGAAGCTTCAACCCACAGCAGGAGCTTCAACCCATAGCAGAGGAGAGCAGAAGAGGAGGGAAATCTATCTTTTGGGCTTTGGGGCTCAGGGAGAAGCTTCAATGCAGAGGAGAGCAGAGGGGGAGGGAAATCTAAACCATAGTTCTTTTGGGCTTTGGAGCTCTGGGAGAAGCTTCAACCCAGAGCAGAAGCTTCAACTCAGAGCAGAGGAGAGCAGAAGGGGAGAAAAATCTAAACCTTATTTCTTTTGGGCTTTTGGACTCTAGGAGTAGCTTCAACCCAGAGCAGAGGAGAGCAGAAGGGGAGGAAAATGTAAATCTCAACTCTTTAGGGCTTTGGGGCTCTGGGAGAAGCTTCAAGCCAGAGCAGAGGAGAGCAGGAGAGCAGAGGGGGGGCTGGCAGCACCAGCGCCTGCCCACTGCTTGGCATCGAGCCCCAGCTGCCCTGCTGCCACCTGCACACCACCTCTGAGCAGCTTCAGAGCTGCTCAGCCCCTGCAGGATGGTGCTGGAGGAGGCTCCTCCCCTGCTGGGAATTCCTTTTGTTTGCTTTTGGCTTTCCTTCCTTTGGAGCAGCTCAGAGACATCACAGAACTAATCCCTGAGGCTGGAAAAGACCTTTGGGATCCTCAAATGTTCAGCCTGGAGAAGAGGAGGCTCAGGGGAGACCTTCTGGCTCTCTACAGCTACCTAAAGGGAGGTTGGAGCCAGCTGGGGGTTGGTCTCTTCTGCCAGGCACCCAGCACCAGAACAAGAGGACACAGTCTCAAGCTGTGCCAGGGGAGGGTTAGGCTGGAGGGGAGGAGAAAGTTCTTCCCAGAAAGAGGAATTGGCCCTTGGGATGTGCAACCCAGAGCAGAAGCTCCAAACCATAGCAGAAGCTTCAACCCAGAGCAGAAGTTTCAACCCAGAGCAGAAGACTCAAACCATAGAAGCTTCAACCCAGAGCAGAAGCTTCAACCCAGAGCAGAAGCATCAAACCATAGAAGCTTCAACCCAAAGCAGAAGCTTCAACCCAGAGCAGAAGCTTCAAACCATAGAAGCTTCAACCCAGAGCAGAAGATTCGAACCAGAGAAGGAGCTTCAACCCAGAGCAGAAGATTTGACTCAGAGAAAGAGCTTCAACTCAGAGCAGAAGCTTCAAACCATAGCAGAAGCTTCAACCCAGAGCAGGAGCTTCAACCCAGAGCAGAGGAGAGCAGAAGAGGAGGGAAATCTATCTTTTGGGCTTTGGGGCTCAGGGAGAAGCTTCAACCCATAGCAGAAGCTTCAAACCATAGCAGAAGCCTCAACCCAGAGCAGAAGCCTCAACCCAGAGCAGGAGCTTCAACTCAGAGCAGGAGCTTCAACCCAGAGCAGAAGCTTCAAGCCAGAGCAGAAGCTTCAACCCAGAGCAGGAGCTTCAACCCAGAGCAGAGGAGGGCAGAGGGGGAGGGAAATCTAAACCTTAGTTCTTTTGGGCTTTGGGGCTCGGGGAGAAGCTTCAACCCAGAGCAGAAGCCTCAAACCATAGAAGCTTCAACCCAGAGCAGAAGCTTCAACCCAGAGCAGAGGAGAGCAGAGGGGGAGGAAAATCTAAATCTCAGCTCTTTAGAGCTTTGGGGCTCTGGGAGAAGCTTCAACCCAGAGCAGAAGCTCCAAACTATAGCAGCAGCTTCAAACCATAGCAGAAGCTTCAACCCAGAGCAGAGGAGAGCAGAGGGGGGGCTGGCAGCACCAGCGCCTGCCCACTGCTTGGCATTGAGCCCCAGCTGCCCTGCTGCCACCTGCACACCACCTCCGAGCAGCTTCAGAGCTGCTCAGCCCCTGCAGGATGGTGCTGGAGGAGGCTCCTCCCCTGCTGGGAATTCCTTTTGTTTGCTTTTGGCTTTCCTTCCTTTGGAGCAGCTCAGAGACATCACAGAACTAATCCCTGAGGCTGGAAAAGACCTTTGGGATCCTCAAATGTTCAGCCTGGAGAAGAGGAGGCTCAGGGGAGACCTCCTGGCTCTCTACAGCTACCTGAAGGGAGGCTGTAGCCAGGTGGGGGTTGGTCTCTTCTCCCAGGCACCCAGCACCAGAACAAGAGAACACAGTCTCAAGCTGTGCCAGGGGAGGTTTAGGCTGGAGGGGAGGAGAAAGTTCTTCCCAGAAAGAAGAACTGGACCTTGGGATGTGCAACCCAGGGAGGTGGTGGAGTCCC
>NW_027144682.1:0-33966 GCF_026170545.1 Melanerpes formicivorus | reverse complement strand
GGTAGGGAAGAATTCTAAGGCTCATTTTGACTGCCTCCAGAAGTTAGATCAGATGGCAAATTGGATTTGGTGCTAGGTCTTTCCCTTTAGGTTTTACCCCAACAATGTTTTCATTAGTTTCGCTCACTCTCGAAATCAAGCATTTTACAGCAGGTTGGAGCAGCCTGTATCTCAGCACAGGAATAAGGTAGGGAAGAATTCTAAGGCTCATTTTGACTGCCTCCAGAAGTTAGATCAGATGGCAAATTGGATTTGGTGCTAGGTCTTTCCTTTAGGTTTTACCCCAACAATGTTTTCATTAGTTTCGCTCACTCTCGAAATCAAGCATTTTACAGCAGGTTGGAGCAGCCTGTATCTCAGCACAGGAATAAGGTAGGGAAGAATTCTAAGGATCATTTTGACTGCCTCCAGAAGTTAGATCAGATGGCAAATTGGATTTGGTGCTAGGTCTTTCCCTTTAGGTTTTACCCCAACAATGTTTTCATTAGTTTCGCTCACTCTCGAAATCAAGCATTTTACAGCAGGTTGGAGCAGCCTGTATCTCAGCACAGGAATAAGGTAGGGAAGAATTCTAAGGATCATTTTGACTGCCTCCAGAAGTTAGATCAGATGGCAAATTGGATTTGGTGCTAGGTCTTTCCCTTTAGGTTTTACCCCAACAATGTTTTCATTAGTTTCGCTCACTCTCGAAATCAAGCATTTTACAGCAGGTTGGAGCAGCCTGTATCTCAGCACAGGAATAAGGCAGGGAAGAATTCTAAGGATCATTTTGACTGCCCTCCAGAAGTTAGATCAGATGGCAAATTGGATTTGGTGCTAGGTCTTTCCCTTTAGGTTTTACCCCAACAATGTTTTCATTAGTTTCGCTCACTCTCGAAATCAAGCATTTTACAGCAGGTTGGAGCAGCCTGTATCTCAGCACAGGAATAAGGTAGGGAAGAATTCAAATGCTCATTTTGACTGCCTCCAGAAGTTAGATCAGATGGCAAATTGGATTTGGTGCTAGGTCTTTCCCTTTAGGTTTTACCCCAACAATGTTTTCATTAGTTTCGCTCACTCTCGAAATCAAGCATTTTACAGCAGGTTGGAGCAGCCTGTATCTCAGCACAGGAATAAGGTAGGGAAGAATTCTAAGGATCATTTTGACTGCCTCCAGAAGTTAGATCAGATGGCAAATTGGATTTGGTGCTAGGTCTTTCCCTTTAGGTTTTACCCCAACAATGTTTTCATTAGTTTCGCTCACTCTCGAAATCAAGCATTTTACAGCAGGTTGGAGCAGCCTGTATCTCAGCACAGGAATAAGGTAGGGAAGAATTCTAAGGATCATTTTGACTGCCTCCAGAAGTTAGATCAGATGGCAAATTGGATTTGGTGCTAGGTCTTTCCCTTAGGTTTTACCCCAACAATGTTTTCATTAGTTTCGCTCACTCTCGAAATCAAGCATTTTACAGCAGGTTGGAGCAGCCTGTATCTCAGCACAGGAATAAGGCAGGGAAGAATTCTAAGGATCATTTTGACTGCCTCCAGAAGTTAGATCAGATGGCAAATTGGATTTGGTGCTAGGTCTTTCCCTTTAGGTTTTACCCCCAACAATGTTTTCATTAGTTTCGCTCACTCTCGAAATCAAGCATTTTACAGCAGGTTGGAGCAGCCTGTATCTCAGCACAGGAATAAGGTAGGGAAGAATTCTAAGGATCATTTTGACTGCCTCCAGAAGTTAGATCAGATGGCAAATTGGATTTGGTGCTAGGTCTTTCCCTTTAGGTTTTACCCCAACAATGTTTTCATTAGTTTCGCTCACTCTCGAAATCAAGCATTTTACAGCAGGTTGGAGCAGCCTGTATCTCAGCACAGGAATAAGGTAGGGAAGAATTCTAAGGCTCATTTTGACTGCCTCCAGAAGTTAGATCAGATGGCAAATTGGATTTGGTGCTAGGTCTTTCCCTTTAGGTTTTACCCCAACAATGTTTTCATTAGTTTCGCTCACTCTCGAAATCAAGCATTTTACAGCAGGTTGGAGCAGCCTGTATCTCAGCACAGGAATAAGGTAGGGAAGAATTCTAAGGCTCATTTTGACTGCCTCCAGAAGTTAGATCAGATGGCAAATTGGATTTGGTGCTAGGTCTTTCCCTTTAGGTTTTACCCCAACAATGTTTTCATTAGTTTCGCTCACTCTCGAAATCAAGCATTTTACAGCAGGTTGGAGCAGCCTGTATCTCAGCACAGGAATAAGGTAGGGAAGAATTCTAAGGATCATTTTGACTGCCTCCAGAAGTTAGATCAGATGGCAAATTGGATTTGGTGCTAGGTCTTTCCCTTTAGGTTTTACCCCAACAATGTTTTCATTAGTTTCGCTCACTCTCGAAATCAAGCATTTTACAGCAGGTTGGAGCAGCCTGTATCTCAGCACAGGAATAAGGTAGGGAAGAATTCTAAGGCTCATTTTGACTGCCTCCAGAAGTTAGATCAGATGGCAAATTGGATTTGGTGCTAGGTCTTTCCCTTTAGGTTTTACCCCAACAATGTTTTCATTAGTTTCGCTCACTCTCGAAATCAAGCATTTTACAGCAGGTTGGAGCAGCCTGTATCTCAGCACAGGAATAAGGTAGGGAAGAATTCTAAGGATCATTTTGACTGCCTCCAGAAGTTAGATCAGATGGCAAATTGGATTTGGTGCTAGGTCTTTCCCTTTAGGTTTTACCCCAACAATGTTTTCATTAGTTTCGCTCACTCTCGAAATCAAGCATTTTACAGCAGGTTGGAGCAGCCTGTATCTCAGCACAGGAATAAGGTAGGGAAGAATTCTAAGGCTCATTTTGACTGCCTCCAGAAGTTAGATCAGATGGCAAATTGGATTTGGTGCTAGGTCTTTCCCTTTAGGTTTTACCCCAACAATGTTTTCATTAGTTTCGCTCACTCTCGAAATCAAGCATTTTACAGCAGGTTGGAGCAGCCTGTATCTCAGCACAGGAATAAGGTAGGGAAGAATTCTAAGGATCATTTTGACTGCCTCCAGAAGTTAGATCAGATGGCAAATTGGATTTGGTGCTAGGTCTTTCCCTTTAGGTTTTACCCCAACAATGTTTTCATTAGTTTCGCTCACTCTCGAAATCAAGCATTTTACAGCAGGTTGGAGCAGCCTGTATCTCAGCACAGGAATAAGGTAGGGAAGAATTCAAATGCTCATTTTGACTGCCTCCAGAAGTTAGATCAGATGGCAAATTGGATTTGGTGCTAGGTCTTTCCCTTTAGGTTTTACCCCAACAATGTTTTCATTAGTTTCGCTCACTCTCGAAATCAAGCATTTTACAGCAGGTTGGAGCAGCCTGTATCTCAGCACAGGAATAAGGTAGGGAAGAATTCTAAGGCTCATTTTGACTGCCTCCAGAAGTTAGATCAGATGGCAAATTGGATTTGGTGCTAGGTCTTTCCCTTTAGGTTTTACCCCAACAATGTTTTCATTAGTTTCGCTCACTCTCGAAATCAAGCATTTTACAGCAGGTTGGAGCAGCCTGTATCTCAGCACAGGAATAAGGTAGGGAAGAATTCTAAGGCTCATTTTGACTGCCTCCAGAAGTTAGATCAGATGGCAAATTGGATTTGGTGCTAGGTCTTTCCCTTTAGGTTTTACCCCAACAATGTTTTCATTAGTTTCGCTCACTCTCGAAATCAAGCATTTTACAGCAGGTTGGAGCAGCCTGTATCTCAGCACAGGAATAAGGTAGGGAAGAATTCTAAGGCTCATTTTGACTGCCTCCAGAAGTTAGATCAGATGGCAAATTGGATTTGGTGCTAGGTCTTTCCCTTTAGGTTTTACCCCAACAATGTTTTCATTAGTTTCGCTCACTCTCGAAATCAAGCATTTTACAGCAGGTTGGAGCAGCCTGTATCTCAGCACAGGAATAAGGTAGGGAAGAATTCTAAGGATCATTTTGACTGCCTCCAGAAGTTAGATCAGATGGCAAATTGGATTTGGTGCTAGGTCTTTCCCTTTAGGTTTTACCCCAACAATGTTTTCATTAGTTTCGCTCACTCTCGAAATCAAGCATTTTACAGCAGGTTGGAGCAGCCTGTATCTCAGCACAGGAATAAGGTAGGGAAGAATTCTAAGGCTCATTTTGACTGCCTCCAGAAGTTAGATCAGATGGCAAATTGGATTTGGTGCTAGGTCTTTCCCTTTAGGCTTTACCCCAACAATGTTTTCATTAGTTTCGCTCACTCTCGAAATCAAGCATTTTACAGCAGGTTGGAGCAGCCTGTATCTCAGCACAGGAATAAGGTAGGGAAGAATTCTAAGGCTCATTTTGACTGCCTCCAGAAGTTAGATCAGATGGCAAATTGGATTTGGTGCTAGGTCTTTCCCTTTAGGTTTTACCCCAACAATGTTTTCATTAGTTTCGCTCACTCTCGAAATCAAGCATTTTACAGCAGGTTGGAGCAGCCTGTATCTCAGCACAGGAATAAGGTAGGGAAGAATTCTAAGGATCATTTTGACTGCCTCCAGAAGTTAGATCAGATGGCAAATTGGATTTGGTGCTAGGTCTTTCCCTTTAGGTTTTACCCCAACAATGTTTTCATTAGTTTCGCTCACTCTCGAAATCAAGCATTTTACAGCAGGTTGGAGCAGCCTGTATCTCAGCACAGGAATAAGGTAGGGAAGAATTCTAAGGCTCATTTTGACTGCCTCCAGAAGTTAGATCAGATGGCAAATTGGATTTGGTGGTAGGTCTTTCCCTTTAGGTTTTACCCCAACAATGTTTTCATTAGTTTCGCTCACTCTCGAAATCAAGCATTTTACAGCAGGTTGGAGCAGCCTGTATCTCAGCACAGGAATAAGGTAGGGAAGAATTCTAAGGATCATTTTGACTGCCTCCAGAAGTTAGATCAGATGGCAAATTGGATTTGGTGCTAGGTCTTTCCCTTTAGGTTTTACCCCAACAATGTTTTCATTAGTTTCGCTCACTCTCGAAATCAAGCATTTTACAGCAGGTTGGAGCAGCCTGTATCTCAGCACAGGAATAAGGTAGGGAAGAATTCTAAGGCTCATTTTGACTGCCTCCAGAAGTTAGATCAGATGGCAAATTGGATTTGGTGCTAGGTCTTTCCCTTTAGGTTTTACCCCAACAATGTTTTTCATTAGTTTCGCTCACTCTCGAAATCAAGCATTTTACAGCAGGTTGGAGCAGCCTGTATCTCAGCACAGGAATAAGGTAGGGAAGAATTCTAAGGATCATTTTGACTGCCTCCAGAAGTTAGATCAGATGGCAAATTGGATTTGGTGCTAGGTCTTTCCCTTTAGGTTTTACCCCAACAATGTTTTCATTAGTTTCGCTCACTCTCGAAATCAAGCATTTTACAGCAGGTTGGAGCAGCCTGTATCTCAGCACAGGAATAAGGTAGGGAAGAATTCAAATGCTCATTTTGACTGCCTCCAGAAGTTAGATCAGATGGCAAATTGGATTTGGTGCTAGGTCTTTCCCTTTAGGTTTTACCCCAACAATGTTTTCATTAGTTTCGCTCACTCTCGAAATCAAGCATTTTACAGCAGGTTGGAGCAGCCTGTATCTCAGCACAGGAATAAGGTAGGGAAGAATTCAAATGCTCATTTTGACTGCCTCCAGAAGTTAGATCAGATGGCAAATTGGATTTGGTGCTAGGTCTTTCCCTTTAGGTTTTACCCCAACAATGTTTTCATTAGTTTCGCTCACTCTCGAAATCAAGCATTTTACAGCAGGTTGGAGCAGCCTGTATCTCAGCACAGGAATAAGGTAGGGAAGAATTCTAAGGATCATTTTGACTGCCTCCAGAAGTTAGATCAGATGGCAAATTGGATTTGGTGCTAGGTCTTTCCCTTTAGGTTTTACCCCAACAATGTTTTCATTAGTTTCGCTCACTCTCGAAATCAAGCATTTTACAGCAGGTTGGAGCAGCCTGTATCTCAGCACAGGAATAAGGTAGGGAAGAATTCTAAGGATCATTTTGACTGCCTCCAGAAGTTAGATCAGATGGCAAATTGGATTTGGTGCTAGGTCTTTCCCTTTAGGTTTTACCCCAACAATGTTTTCATTAGTTTCGCTCACTCTCAAAATCAAGCATTTTACAGCAGGTTGGAGCAGCCTGTATCTCAGCACAGGAATAAGGTAGGGAAGAATTCTAAGGCTCATTTTGACTGCCTCCAGAAGTTAGATCAGATGGCAAATTGGATTTGGTGCTAGGTCTTTCCCTTTAGGTTTTACCCCAACAATGTTTTCATTAGTTTCGCTCGCTCTCGAAATCAAGCATTTTACAGCAGGTTGGAGCAGCCTGTATCTCAGCACAGGAATAAGGTAGGGAAGAATTCTAAGGCTCATTTTGACTGCCTCCAGAAGTTAGATCAGATGGCAAATTGGATTTGGTGCTAGGTCTTTCCCTTTAGGTTTTACCCCAACAATGTTTTCATTAGTTTCGCTCACTCTCGAAATCAAGCATTTTACAGCAGGTTGGAGCAGCCTGTATCTCAGCACAGGAATAAGGTAGGGAAGAATTCTAAGGCTCATTTTGACTGCCTCCAGAAGTTAGATCAGATGGCAAATTGGATTTGGTGCTAGGTCTTTCCCTTTAGGTTTTACCCCAACAATGTTTTCATTAGTTTCGCTCACTCTCGAAATCAAGCATTTTACAGCAGGTTGGAGCAGCCTGTATCTCAGCACAGGAATAAGGTAGGGAAGAATTCTAAGGCTCATTTTGACTGCCTCCAGAAGTTAGATCAGATGGCAAATTGGATTTGGTGCTAGGTCTTTCCCTTTAGGTTTTACCCCAACAATGTTTTCATTAGTTTCGCTCACTCTCGAAATCAAGCATTTTACAGCAGGTTGGAGCAGCCTGTATCTCAGCACAGGAATAAGGTAGGGAAGAATTCTAAGGCTCATTTTGACTGCCTCCAGAAGTTAGATCAGATGGCAAATTGGATTTGGTGCTAGGTCTTTCCCTTTAGGTTTTACCCCAACAATGTTTTCATTAGTTTCGCTCACTCTCGAAATCAAGCATTTTACAGCAGGTTGGAGCAGCCTGTATCTCAGCACAGGAATAAGGTAGGGAAGAATTCTAAGGATCATTTTGACTGCCTCCAGAAGTTAGATCAGATGGCAAATTGGATTTGGTGCTAGGTCTTTCCCTTTAGGTTTTACCCCAACAATGTTTTCATTAGTTTCGCTCACTCTCGAAATCAAGCATTTTACAGCAGGTTGGAGCAGCCTGTATCTCAGCACAGGAATAAGGTAGGGAAGAATTCTAAGGCTCATTTTGACTGCCTCCAGAAGTTAGATCAGATGGCAAATTGGATTTGGTGCTAGGTCTTTCCCTTTAGGTTTTACCCCAACAATGTTTTCATTAGTTTCGCTCACTCTCGAAATCAAGCATTTTACAGCAGGTTGGAGCAGCCTGTATCTCAGGACAGGAATAAGGTAGGGAAGAATTCTAAGGATCATTTTGACTGCCTCCAGAAGTTAGATCAGATGGCAAATTGGATTTGGTGCTAGGTCTTTCCCTTTAGGTTTTACCCCAACAATGTTTTCATTAGTTTCGCTCACTCTCGAAATCAAGCATTTTACAGCAGGTTGGAGCAGCCTGTATCTCAGCACAGGAATAAGGTAGGGAAGAATTCAAATGCTCATTTTGACTGCCTCCAGAAGTTATATCAGATGGCAAATTGGATTTGGTGCTAGGTCTTTCCCTTTAGGTTTTACCCCAACAATGTTTTCATTAGTTTCGCTCACTCTCGAAATCAAGCATTTTACAGCAGGTTGGAGCAGCCTGTATCTCAGCACAGGAATAAGGTAGGGAAGAATTCTAAGGCTCATTTTGACTGCCTCCAGAAGTTAGATCAGATGGCAAATTGGATTTGGTGCTAGGTCTTTCCCTTTAGGTTTTACCCCAACAATGTTTTCATTAGTTTCGCTCACTCTCGAAATCAAGCATTTTACAGCAGGTTGGAGCAGCCTGTATCTCAGCACAGGAATAAGGTAGGGAAGAATTCTAAGGATCATTTTGACTGCCTCCAGAAGTTAGATCAGATGGCAAATTGGATTTGGTGCTAGGTCTTTCCCTTTAGGTTTTACCCCAACAATGTTTTCATTAGTTTCGCTCACTCTCGAAATCAAGCATTTTACAGCAGGTTGGAGCAGCCTGTATCTCAGCACAGGAATAAGGTAGGGAAGAATTCAAATGCTCATTTTGACTGCCTCCAGAAGTTAGATCAGATGGCAAATTGGATTTGGTGCTAGGTCTTTCCCTTTAGGTTTTACCCCAACAATGTTTTCATTAGTTTCGCTCACTCTCGAAATCAAGCATTTTACAGCAGGTTGGAGCAGCCTGTATCTCAGCACAGGAATAAGGTAGGGAAGAATTCAAATGCTCATTTTGACTGCCTCCAGAAGTTAGATCAGATGGCAAATTGGATTTGGTGCTAGGTCTTTCCCTTTAGGTTTTACCCCAACAATGTTTTCATTAGTTTCGCTCACTCTCGAAATCAAGCATTTTACAGCAGGTTGGAGCAGCCTGTATCTCAGCACAGGAATAAGGTAGGGAAGAATTCTAAGGATCATTTTGACTGCCTCCAGAAGTTAGATCAGATGGCAAATTGGATTTGGTGCTAGGTCTTTCCCTTTAGGTTTTACCCCAACAATGTTTTCATTAGTTTCGCTCACTCTCGAAATCAAGCATTTTACAGCAGGTTGGAGCAGCCTGTATCTCAGCACAGGAATAAGGTAGGGAAGAATTCTAAGGATCATTTTGACTGCCTCCAGAAGTTAGATCAGATGGCAAATTGGATTTGGTGCTAGGTCTTTCCCTTTAGGTTTTACCCCAACAATGTTTTCATTAGTTTCGCTCACTCTCAAAATCAAGCATTTTACAGCAGGTTGGAGCAGCCTGTATCTCAGCACAGGAATAAGGTAGGGAAGAATTCTAAGGCTCATTTTGACTGCCTCCAGAAGTTAGATCAGATGGCAAATTGGATTTGGTGCTAGGTCTTTCCCTTTAGGTTTTACCCCAACAATGTTTTCATTAGTTTCGCTCGCTCTCGAAATCAAGCATTTTACAGCAGGTTGGAGCAGCCTGTATCTCAGCACAGGAATAAGGTAGGGAAGAATTCTAAGGCTCATTTTGACTGCCTCCAGAAGTTAGATCAGATGGCAAATTGGATTTGGTGCTAGGTCTTTCCCTTTAGGTTTTACCCCAACAATGTTTTCATTAGTTTCGCTCACTCTCGAAATCAAGCATTTTACAGCAGGTTGGAGCAGCCTGTATCTCAGCACAGGAATAAGGTAGGGAAGAATTCTAAGGCTCATTTTGACTGCCTCCAGAAGTTAGATCAGATGGCAAATTGGATTTGGTGCTAGGTCTTTCCCTTTAGGTTTTACCCCAACAATGTTTTCATTAGTTTCGCTCACTCTCGAAATCAAGCATTTTACAGCAGGTTGGAGCAGCCTGTATCTCAGCACAGGAATAAGGTAGGGAAGAATTCTAAGGCTCATTTTGACTGCCTCCAGAAGTTAGATCAGATGGCAAATTGGATTTGGTGCTAGGTCTTTCCCTTTAGGTTTTACCCCAACAATGTTTTCATTAGTTTCGCTCACTCTCGAAATCAAGCATTTTACAGCAGGTTGGAGCAGCCTGTATCTCAGCACAGGAATAAGGTAGGGAAGAATTCTAAGGCTCATTTTGACTGCCTCCAGAAGTTAGATCAGATGGCAAATTGGATTTGGTGCTAGGTCTTTCCCTTTAGGTTTTACCCCAACAATGTTTTCATTAGTTTCGCTCACTCTCGAAATCAAGCATTTTACAGCAGGTTGGAGCAGCCTGTATCTCAGCACAGGAATAAGGTAGGGAAGAATTCTAAGGATCATTTTGACTGCCTCCAGAAGTTAGATCAGATGGCAAATTGGATTTGGTGCTAGGTCTTTCCCTTTAGGTTTTACCCCAACAATGTTTTCATTAGTTTCGCTCACTCTCGAAATCAAGCATTTTACAGCAGGTTGGAGCAGCCTGTATCTCAGCACAGGAATAAGGTAGGGAAGAATTCTAAGGATCATTTTGACTGCCTCCAGAAGTTAGATCAGATGGCAAATTGGATTTGGTGCTAGGTCTTTCCCTTTAGGTTTTACCCCAACAATGTTTTCATTAGTTTCGCTCACTCTCGAAATCAAGCATTTTACAGCAGGTTGGAGCAGCCTGTATCTCAGGACAGGAATAAGGTAGGGAAGAATTCTAAGGATCATTTTGACTGCCTCCAGAAGTTAGATCAGATGGCAAATTGGATTTGGTGCTAGGTCTTTCCCTTTAGGTTTTACCCCAACAATGTTTTCATTAGTTTCGCTCACTCTCGAAATCAAGCATTTTACAGCAGGTTGGAGCAGCCTGTATCTCAGCACAGGAATAAGGTAGGGAAGAATTCAAATGCTCATTTTGACTGCCTCCAGAAGTTATATCAGATGGCAAATTGGATTTGGTGCTAGGTCTTTCCCTTTAGGTTTTACCCCAACAATGTTTTCATTAGTTTCGCTCACTCTCGAAATCAAGCATTTTACAGCAGGTTGGAGCAGCCTGTATCTCAGCACAGGAATAAGGTAGGGAAGAATTCTAAGGCTCATTTTGACTGCCTCCAGAAGTTAGATCAGATGGCAAATTGGATTTGGTGCTAGGTCTTTCCCTTTAGGTTTTACCCCAACAATGTTTTCATTAGTTTCGCTCACTCTCGAAATCAAGCATTTTACAGCAGGTTGGAGCAGCCTGTATCTCAGCACAGGAATAAGGTAGGGAAGAATTCTAAGGCTCATTTTGACTGCCTCCAGAAGTTAGATCAGATGGCAAATTGGATTTGGTGCTAGGTCTTTCCCTTTAGGTTTTACCCCAACAATGTTTTCATTAGTTTCGCTCGCTCTCGAAATCAAGCATTTTACAGCAGGTTGGAGCAGCCTGTATCTCAGCACAGGAATAAGGTAGGGAAGAATTCTAAGGCTCATTTTGACTGCCTCCAGAAGTTAGATCAGATGGCAAATTGGATTTGGTGCTAGGTCTTTCCCTTTAGGTTTTACCCCAACAATGTTTTCATTAGTTTCGCTCACTCTCGAAATCAAGCATTTTACAGCAGGTTGGAGCAGCCTGTATCTCAGCACAGGAATAAGGTAGGGAAGAATTCTAAGGCTCATTTTGACTGCCTCCAGAAGTTAGATCAGATGGCAAATTGGATTTGGTGCTAGGTCTTTCCCTTTAGGTTTTACCCCAACAATGTTTTCATTAGTTTCGCTCACTCTCGAAATCAAGCATTTTACAGCAGGTTGGAGCAGCCTGTATCTCAGCACAGGAATAAGGTAGGGAAGAATTCTAAGGCTCATTTTGACTGCCTCCAGAAGTTAGATCAGATGGCAAATTGGATTTGGTGCTAGGTCTTTCCCTTTAGGTTTTACCCCAACAATGTTTTCATTAGTTTCGCTCACTCTCGAAATCAAGCATTTTACAGCAGGTTGGAGCAGCCTGTATCTCAGCACAGGAATAAGGTAGGGAAGAATTCTAAGGATCATTTTGACTGCCTCCAGAAGTTAGATCAGATGGCAAATTGGATTCGGTGCTAGGTCTTTCCCTTTAGGTTTTACCCCAACAATGTTTTCATTAGTTTCGCTCACTCTCGAAATCAAGCATTTTACAGCAGGTTGGAGCAGCCTGTATCTCAGCACAGGAATAAGGTAGGGAAGAATTCTAAGGCTCATTTTGACTGCCTCCAGAAGTTAGATCAGATGGCAAATTGGATTTGGTGCTAGGTCTTTCCCTTTAGGTTTTACCCCAACAATGTTTTCATTAGTTTCGCTCACTCTCGAAATCAAGCATTTTACAGCAGGTTGGAGCAGCCTGTATCTCAGCACAGGAATAAGGTAGGGAAGAATTCTAAGGATCATTTTGACTGCCTCCAGAAGTTAGATCAGATGGCAAATTGGATTTGGTGCTAGGTCTTTCCCTTTAGGTTTTACCCCAACAATGTTTTCATTAGTTTCGCTCACTCTCGAAATCAAGCATTTTACAGCAGGTTGGAGCAGCCTGTATCTCAGCACAGGAATAAGGTAGGGAAGAATTCTAAGGCTCATTTTGACTGCCTCCAGAAGTTAGATCAGATGGCAAATTGGATTTGGTGCTAGGTCTTTCCCTTTAGGCTTTACCCCAACAATGTTTTCATTAGTTTCGCTCACTCTCGAAATCAAGCATTTTACAGCAGGTTGGAGCAGCCTGTATCTCAGCACAGGAATAAGGTAGGGAAGAATTCTAAGGCTCATTTTGACTGCCTCCAGAAGTTAGATCAGATGGCAAATTGGATTTGGTGCTAGGTCTTTCCCTTTAGGTTTTACCCCAACAATGTTTTCATTAGTTTCGCTCACTCTCGAAATCAAGCATTTTACAGCAGGTTGGAGCAGCCTGTATCTCAGCACAGGAATAAGGTAGGGAAGAATTCTAAGGATCATTTTGACTGCCTCCAGAAGTTAGATCAGATGGCAAATTGGATTTGGTGCTAGGTCTTTCCCTTTAGGTTTTACCCCAACAATGTTTTCATTAGTTTCGCTCACTCTCGAAATCAAGCATTTTACAGCAGGTTGGAGCAGCCTGTATCTCAGCACAGGAATAAGGTAGGGAAGAATTCTAAGGCTCATTTTGACTGCCTCCAGAAGTTAGATCAGATGGCAAATTGGATTTGGTGGTAGGTCTTTCCCTTTAGGTTTTACCCCAACAATGTTTTCATTAGTTTCGCTCACTCTCGAAATCAAGCATTTTACAGCAGGTTGGAGCAGCCTGTATCTCAGCACAGGAATAAGGTAGGGAAGAATTCTAAGGATCATTTTGACTGCCTCCAGAAGTTAGATCAGATGGCAAATTGGATTTGGTGCTAGGTCTTTCCCTTTAGGTTTTACCCCAACAATGTTTTCATTAGTTTCGCTCACTCTCGAAATCAAGCATTTTACAGCAGGTTGGAGCAGCCTGTATCTCAGCACAGGAATAAGGTAGGGAAGAATTCTAAGGCTCATTTTGACTGCCTCCAGAAGTTAGATCAGATGGCAAATTGGATTTGGTGCTAGGTCTTTCCCTTTAGGTTTTACCCCAACAATGTTTTCATTAGTTTCGCTCACTCTCGAAATCAAGCATTTTACAGCAGGTTGGAGCAGCCTGTATCTCAGCACAGGAATAAGGTAGGGAAGAATTCTAAGGATCATTTTGACTGCCTCCAGAAGTTAGATCAGATGGCAAATTGGATTTGGTGCTAGGTCTTTCCCTTTAGGTTTTACCCCAACAATGTTTTCATTAGTTTCGCTCACTCTCGAAATCAAGCATTTTACAGCAGGTTGGAGCAGCCTGTATCTCAGCACAGGAATAAGGTAGGGAAGAATTCAAATGCTCATTTTGACTGCCTCCAGAAGTTAGATCAGATGGCAAATTGGATTTGGTGCTAGGTCTTTCCCTTTAGGTTTTACCCCAACAATGTTTTCATTAGTTTCGCTCACTCTCGAAATCAAGCATTTTACAGCAGGTTGGAGCAGCCTGTATCTCAGCACAGGAATAAGGTAGGGAAGAATTCAAATGCTCATTTTGACTGCCTCCAGAAGTTAGATCAGATGGCAAATTGGATTTGGTGCTAGGTCTTTCCCTTTAGGTTTTACCCCAACAATGTTTTCATTAGTTTCGCTCACTCTCGAAATCAAGCATTTTACAGCAGGTTGGAGCAGCCTGTATCTCAGCACAGGAATAAGGTAGGGAAGAATTCTAAGGATCATTTTGACTGCCTCCAGAAGTTAGATCAGATGGCAAATTGGATTTGGTGCTAGGTCTTTCCCTTTAGGTTTTACCCCAACAATGTTTTCATTAGTTTCGCTCACTCTCGAAATCAAGCATTTTACAGCAGGTTGGAGCAGCCTGTATCTCAGCACAGGAATAAGGTAGGGAAGAATTCTAAGGATCATTTTGACTGCCTCCAGAAGTTAGATCAGATGGCAAATTGGATTTGGTGCTAGGTCTTTCCCTTTAGGTTTTACCCCAACAATGTTTTCATTAGTTTCGCTCACTCTCAAAATCAAGCATTTTACAGCAGGTTGGAGCAGCCTGTATCTCAGCACAGGAATAAGGTAGGGAAGAATTCTAAGGCTCATTTTGACTGCCTCCAGAAGTTAGATCAGATGGCAAATTGGATTTGGTGCTAGGTCTTTCCCTTTAGGTTTTACCCCAACAATGTTTTCATTAGTTTCGCTCGCTCTCGAAATCAAGCATTTTACAGCAGGTTGGAGCAGCCTGTATCTCAGCACAGGAATAAGGTAGGGAAGAATTCTAAGGCTCATTTTGACTGCCTCCAGAAGTTAGATCAGATGGCAAATTGGATTTGGTGCTAAGGTCTTTCCCTTTAGGTTTTACCCCAACAATGTTTTCATTAGTTTCGCTCACTCTCGAAATCAAGCATTTTACAGCAGGTTGGAGCAGCCTGTATCTCAGCACAGGAATAAGGTAGGGAAGAATTCTAAGGCTCATTTTGACTGCCTCCAGAAGTTAGATCAGATGGCAAATTGGATTTGGTGCTAGGTCTTTCCCTTTAGGTTTTACCCCAACAATGTTTTCATTAGTTTCGCTCACTCTCGAAATCAAGCATTTTACAGCAGGTTGGAGCAGCCTGTATCTCAGCACAGGAATAAGGTAGGGAAGAATTCTAAGGCTCATTTTGACTGCCTCCAGAAGTTAGATCAGATGGCAAATTGGATTTGGTGCTAGGTCTTTCCCTTTAGGTTTTACCCCAACAATGTTTTCATTAGTTTCGCTCACTCTCGAAATCAAGCATTTTACAGCAGGTTGGAGCAGCCTGTATCTCAGCACAGGAATAAGGTAGGGAAGAATTCTAAGGCTCATTTTGACTGCCTCCAGAAGTTAGATCAGATGGCAAATTGGATTTGGTGCTAGGTCTTTCCCTTTAGGTTTTACCCCAACAATGTTTTCATTAGTTTCGCTCACTCTCGAAATCAAGCATTTTACAGCAGGTTGGAGCAGCCTGTATCTCAGCACAGGAATAAGGTAGGGAAGAATTCTAAGGATCATTTTGACTGCCTCCAGAAGTTAGATCAGATGGCAAATTGGATTTGGTGCTAGGTCTTTCCCTTTAGGTTTTACCCCAACAATGTTTTCATTAGTTTCGCTCACTCTCGAAATCAAGCATTTTACAGCAGGTTGGAGCAGCCTGTATCTCAGCACAGGAATAAGGTAGGGAAGAATTCTAAGGCTCATTTTGACTGCCTCCAGAAGTTAGATCAGATGGCAAATTGGATTTGGTGCTAGGTCTTTCCCTTTAGGTTTTACCCCAACAATGTTTTCATTAGTTTCGCTCACTCTCGAAATCAAGCATTTTACAGCAGGTTGGAGCAGCCTGTATCTCAGGACAGGAATAAGGTAGGGAAGAATTCTAAGGATCATTTTGACTGCCTCCAGAAGTTAGATCAGATGGCAAATTGGATTTGGTGCTAGGTCTTTCCCTTTAGGTTTTACCCCAACAATGTTTTCATTAGTTTCGCTCACTCTCGAAATCAAGCATTTTACAGCAGGTTGGAGCAGCCTGTATCTCAGCACAGGAATAAGGTAGGGAAGAATTCAAATGCTCATTTTGACTGCCTCCAGAAGTTATATCAGATGGCAAATTGGATTTGGTGCTAGGTCTTTCCCTTTAGGTTTTACCCCAACAATGTTTTCATTAGTTTCGCTCACTCTCGAAATCAAGCATTTTACAGCAGGTTGGAGCAGCCTGTATCTCAGCACAGGAATAAGGTAGGGAAGAATTCTAAGGCTCATTTTGACTGCCTCCAGAAGTTAGATCAGATGGCAAATTGGATTTGGTGCTAGGTCTTTCCCTTTAGGTTTTACCCCAACAATGTTTTCATTAGTTTCGCTCACTCTCGAAATCAAGCATTTTACAGCAGGTTGGAGCAGCCTGTATCTCAGCACAGGAATAAGGTAGGGAAGAATTCTAAGGATCATTTTGACTGCCTCCAGAAGTTAGATCAGATGGCAAATTGGATTTGGTGCTAGGTCTTTCCCTTTAGGTTTTACCCCAACAATGTTTTCATTAGTTTCGCTCACTCTCGAAATCAAGCATTTTACAGCAGGTTGGAGCAGCCTGTATCTCAGCACAGGAATAAGGTAGGGAAGAATTCAAATGCTCATTTTGACTGCCTCCAGAAGTTAGATCAGATGGCAAATTGGATTTGGTGCTAGGTCTTTCCCTTTAGGTTTTACCCCAACAATGTTTTCATTAGTTTCGCTCACTCTCGAAATCAAGCATTTTACAGCAGGTTGGAGCAGCCTGTATCTCAGCACAGGAATAAGGTAGGGAAGAATTCAAATGCTCATTTTGACTGCCTCCAGAAGTTAGATCAGATGGCAAATTGGATTTGGTGCTAGGTCTTTCCCTTTAGGTTTTACCCCAACAATGTTTTCATTAGTTTCGCTCACTCTCGAAATCAAGCATTTTACAGCAGGTTGGAGCAGCCTGTATCTCAGCACAGGAATAAGGTAGGGAAGAATTCTAAGGATCATTTTGACTGCCTCCAGAAGTTAGATCAGATGGCAAATTGGATTTGGTGCTAGGTCTTTCCCTTTAGGTTTTACCCCAACAATGTTTTCATTAGTTTCGCTCACTCTCGAAATCAAGCATTTTACAGCAGGTTGGAGCAGCCTGTATCTCAGCACAGGAATAAGGTAGGGAAGAATTCTAAGGATCATTTTGACTGCCTCCAGAAGTTAGATCAGATGGCAAATTGGATTTGGTGCTAGGTCTTTCCCTTTAGGTTTTACCCCAACAATGTTTTCATTAGTTTCGCTCACTCTCAAAATCAAGCATTTTACAGCAGGTTGGAGCAGCCTGTATCTCAGCACAGGAATAAGGTAGGGAAGAATTCTAAGGCTCATTTTGACTGCCTCCAGAAGTTAGATCAGATGGCAAATTGGATTTGGTGCTAGGTCTTTCCCTTTAGGTTTTACCCCAACAATGTTTTCATTAGTTTCGCTCGCTCTCGAAATCAAGCATTTTACAGCAGGTTGGAGCAGCCTGTATCTCAGCACAGGAATAAGGTAGGGAAGAATTCTAAGGCTCATTTTGACTGCCTCCAGAAGTTAGATCAGATGGCAAATTGGATTTGGTGCTAGGTCTTTCCCTTTAGGTTTTACCCCAACAATGTTTTCATTAGTTTCGCTCACTCTCGAAATCAAGCATTTTACAGCAGGTTGGAGCAGCCTGTATCTCAGCACAGGAATAAGGTAGGGAAGAATTCTAAGGCTCATTTTGACTGCCTCCAGAAGTTAGATCAGATGGCAAATTGGATTTGGTGCTAGGTCTTTCCCTTTAGGTTTTACCCCAACAATGTTTTCATTAGTTTCGCTCACTCTCGAAATCAAGCATTTTACAGCAGGTTGGAGCAGCCTGTATCTCAGCACAGGAATAAGGTAGGGAAGAATTCTAAGGCTCATTTTGACTGCCTCCAGAAGTTAGATCAGATGGCAAATTGGATTTGGTGCTAGGTCTTTCCCTTTAGGTTTTACCCCAACAATGTTTTCATTAGTTTCGCTCACTCTCGAAATCAAGCATTTTACAGCAGGTTGGAGCAGCCTGTATCTCAGCACAGGAATAAGGTAGGGAAGAATTCTAAGGCTCATTTTGACTGCCTCCAGAAGTTAGATCAGATGGCAAATTGGATTTGGTGCTAGGTCTTTCCCTTTAGGTTTTACCCCAACAATGTTTTCATTAGTTTCGCTCACTCTCGAAATCAAGCATTTTACAGCAGGTTGGAGCAGCCTGTATCTCAGCACAGGAATAAGGTAGGGAAGAATTCTAAGGATCATTTTGACTGCCTCCAGAAGTTAGATCAGATGGCAAATTGGATTTGGTGCTAGGTCTTTCCCTTTAGGTTTTACCCCAACAATGTTTTCATTAGTTTCGCTCACTCTCGAAATCAAGCATTTTACAGCAGGTTGGAGCAGCCTGTATCTCAGCACAGGAATAAGGTAGGGAAGAATTCTAAGGATCATTTTGACTGCCTCCAGAAGTTAGATCAGATGGCAAATTGGATTTGGTGCTAGGTCTTTCCCTTTAGGTTTTACCCCAACAATGTTTTCATTAGTTTCGCTCACTCTCGAAATCAAGCATTTTACAGCAGGTTGGAGCAGCCTGTATCTCAGGACAGGAATAAGGTAGGGAAGAATTCTAAGGATCATTTTGACTGCCTCCAGAAGTTAGATCAGATGGCAAATTGGATTTGGTGCTAGGTCTTTCCCTTTAGGTTTTACCCCAACAATGTTTTCATTAGTTTCGCTCACTCTCGAAATCAAGCATTTTACAGCAGGTTGGAGCAGCCTGTATCTCAGCACAGGAATAAGGTAGGGAAGAATTCAAATGCTCATTTTGACTGCCTCCAGAAGTTATATCAGATGGCAAATTGGATTTGGTGCTAGGTCTTTCCCTTTAGGTTTTACCCCAACAATGTTTTCATTAGTTTCGCTCACTCTCGAAATCAAGCATTTTACAGCAGGTTGGAGCAGCCTGTATCTCAGCACAGGAATAAGGTAGGGAAGAATTCTAAGGCTCATTTTGACTGCCTCCAGAAGTTAGATCAGATGGCAAATTGGATTTGGTGCTAGGTCTTTCCCTTTAGGTTTTACCCCAACAATGTTTTCATTAGTTTCGCTCACTCTCGAAATCAAGCATTTTACAGCAGGTTGGAGCAGCCTGTATCTCAGCACAGGAATAAGGTAGGGAAGAATTCTAAGGCTCATTTTGACTGCCTCCAGAAGTTAGATCAGATGGCAAATTGGATTTGGTGCTAGGTCTTTCCCTTTAGGTTTTACCCCAACAATGTTTTCATTAGTTTCGCTCGCTCTCGAAATCAAGCATTTTACAGCAGGTTGGAGCAGCCTGTATCTCAGCACAGGAATAAGGTAGGGAAGAATTCTAAGGCTCATTTTGACTGCCTCCAGAAGTTAGATCAGATGGCAAATTGGATTTGGTGCTAGGTCTTTCCCTTTAGGTTTTACCCCAACAATGTTTTCATTAGTTTCGCTCACTCTCGAAATCAAGCATTTTACAGCAGGTTGGAGCAGCCTGTATCTCAGCACAGGAATAAGGTAGGGAAGAATTCTAAGGCTCATTTTGACTGCCTCCAGAAGTTAGATCAGATGGCAAATTGGATTTGGTGCTAGGTCTTTCCCTTTAGGTTTTACCCCAACAATGTTTTCATTAGTTTCGCTCACTCTCGAAATCAAGCATTTTACAGCAGGTTGGAGCAGCCTGTATCTCAGCACAGGAATAAGGTAGGGAAGAATTCTAAGGCTCATTTTGACTGCCTCCAGAAGTTAGATCAGATGGCAAATTGGATTTGGTGCTAGGTCTTTCCCTTTAGGTTTTACCCCAACAATGTTTTCATTAGTTTCGCTCACTCTCGAAATCAAGCATTTTACAGCAGGTTGGAGCAGCCTGTATCTCAGCACAGGAATAAGGTAGGGAAGAATTCTAAGGATCATTTTGACTGCCTCCAGAAGTTAGATCAGATGGCAAATTGGATTCGGTGCTAGGTCTTTCCCTTTAGGTTTTACCCCAACAATGTTTTCATTAGTTTCGCTCACTCTCGAAATCAAGCATTTTACAGCAGGTTGGAGCAGCCTGTATCTCAGCACAGGAATAAGGTAGGGAAGAATTCTAAGGCTCATTTTGACTGCCTCCAGAAGTTAGATCAGATGGCAAATTGGATTTGGTGCTAGGTCTTTCCCTTTAGGTTTTACCCCAACAATGTTTTCATTAGTTTCGCTCACTCTCGAAATCAAGCATTTTACAGCAGGTTGGAGCAGCCTGTATCTCAGCACAGGAATAAGGTAGGGAAGAATTCTAAGGATCATTTTGACTGCCTCCAGAAGTTAGATCAGATGGCAAATTGGATTCGGTGCTAGGTCTTTCCCTTTAGGTTTTACCCCAACAATGTTTTCATTAGTTTCGCTCACTCTCGAAATCAAGCATTTTACAGCAGGTTGGAGCAGCCTGTATCTCAGCACAGGAATAAGGTAGGGAAGAATTCTAAGGCTCATTTTGACTGCCTCCAGAAGTTAGATCAGATGGCAAATTGGATTTGGTGCTAGGTCTTTCCCTTTAGGTTTTACCCCAACAATGTTTTCATTAGTTTCGCTCACTCTCGAAATCAAGCATTTTACAGCAGGTTGGAGCAGCCTGTATCTCAGCACAGGAATAAGGTAGGGAAGAATTCTAAGGATCATTTTGACTGCCTCCAGAAGTTAGATCAGATGGCAAATTGGATTTGGTGCTAGGTCTTTCCCTTTAGGTTTTACCCCAACAATGTTTTCATTAGTTTCGCTCACTCTCGAAATCAAGCATTTTACAGCAGGTTGGAGCAGCCTGTATCTCAGCACAGGAATAAGGTAGGGAAGAATTCTAAGGCTCATTTTGACTGCCTCCAGAAGTTAGATCAGATGGCAAATTGGATTTGGTGCTAGGTCTTTCCCTTTAGGTTTTACCCCAACAATGTTTTCATTAGTTTCGCTCACTCTCGAAATCAAGCATTTTACAGCAGGTTGGAGCAGCCTGTATCTCAGCACAGGAATAAGGTAGGGAAGAATTCTAAGGCTCATTTTGACTGCCTCCAGAAGTTAGATCAGATGGCAAATTGGATTTGGTGCTAGGTCTTTCCCTTTAGGTTTTACCCCAACAATGTTTTCATTAGTTTCGCTCACTCTCGAAATCAAGCATTTTACAGCAGGTTGGAGCAGCCTGTATCTCAGCACAGGAATAAGGTAGGGAAGAATTCTAAGGCTCATTTTGACTGCCTCCAGAAGTTAGATCAGATGGCAAATTGGATTTGGTGCTAGGTCTTTCCCTTTAGGTTTTACCCCAACAATGTTTTCATTAGTTTCGCTCACTCTCGAAATCAAGCATTTTACAGCAGGTTGGAGCAGCCTGTATCTCAGCACAGGAATAAGGTAGGGAAGAATTCTAAGGATCATTTTGACTGCCTCCAGAAGTTAGATCAGATGGCAAATTGGATTCGGTGCTAGGTCTTTCCCTTTAGGTTTTACCCCAACAATGTTTTCATTAGTTTCGCTCACTCTCGAAATCAAGCATTTTACAGCAGGTTGGAGCAGCCTGTATCTCAGCACAGGAATAAGGTAGGGAAGAATTCTAAGGATCATTTTGACTGCCTCCAGAAGTTAGATCAGATGGCAAATTGGATTTGGTGCTAGGTCTTTCCCTTTAGGTTTTACCCCAACAATGTTTTCATTAGTTTCACTCACTCTCGAAATCAAGCATTTTACAGCAGGTTGGAGCAGCCTGTATCTCAGCACAGGAATAAGGTAGGGAAGAATTCTAAGGCTCATTTTGACTGCCTCCAGAAGTTAGATCAGATGGCAAATTGGATTTGGTGCTAGGTCTTTCCCTTTAGGTTTTACCCCAACAATGTTTTCATTAGTTTCGCTCACTCTCGAAATCAAGCATTTTACAGCAGGTTGGAGCAGCCTGTATCTCAGCACAGGAATAAGGTAGGGAAGAATTCTAAGGCTCATTTTGACTGCCTCCAGAAGTTAGATCAGATGGCAAATTGGATTTGGTGCTAGGTCTTTCCCTTTAGGTTTTACCCCAACAATGTTTTCATTAGTTTCGCTCACTCTCGAAATCAAGCATTTTACAGCAGGTTGGAGCAGCCTGTATCTCAGCACAGGAATAAGGTAGGGAAGAATTCTAAGGCTCATTTTGACTGCCTCCAGAAGTTAGATCAGATGGCAAATTGGATTCGGTGCTCGGTCTTTCCCTTTAGGTTTTACCCCAACAATGTTTTCATTAGTTTCGCTCACTCTCGAAATCAAGCATTTTACAGCAGGTTGGAGCAGCCTGTATCTCAGCACAGGAATAAGGTAGGGAAGAATTCTAAGGATCATTTTGACTGCCTCCAGAAGTTAGATCAGATGGAAAATTGGATTCGGTGCTAGGTCTTTCCCTTTAGGTTTTACCCCAACAATGTTTTCATTAGTTTCGCTCACTCTCGAAATCAAGCATTTTACAGCAGGTTGGAGCAGCCTGTATCTCAGCACAGGAATAAGGTAGGGAAGAATTCTAAGGATCATTTTGACTGCCTCCAGAAGTTAGATCAGATGGCAAATTGGATTTGGTGCTAGGTCTTTCCCTTTAGGTTTTACCCCAACAATGTTTTCATTAGTTTCGCTCACTCTCGAAATCAAGCATTTTACAGCAGGTTGGAGCAGCCTGTATCTCAGCACAGGAATAAGGTAGGGAAGAATTCTAAGGATCATTTTGACTGCCTGCAGAAGTTAGATCAGATGGCAAATTGGATTTGGTGCTAGGTCTTTCCCTTTAGGTTTTACCCCAACAATGTTTTCATTAGTTTCGCTCACTCTCGAAATCAAGCATTTTACAGCAGGTTGGAGCAGCCTGTATCTCAGCACAGGAATAAGGTAGGGAAGAATTCTAAGGCTCATTTTGACTGCCTCCAGAAGTTAGATCAGATGGCAAATTGGATTTGGTGCTAGGTCTTTCCCTTTAGGTTTTACCCCAACAATGTTTTCATTAGTTTCGCTCACTCTCGAAATCAAGCATTTTACAGCAGGTTGGAGCAGCCTGTATCTCAGCACAGGAATAAGGTAGGGAAGAATTCTAAGGCTCATTTTGACTGCCTCCAGAAGTTAGATCAGATGGCAAATTGGATTTGGTGCTAGGTCTTTCCCTTTAGGTTTTACCCCAACAATGTTTTCATTAGTTTCGCTCACTCTCGAAATCAAGCATTTTACAGCAGGTTGGAGCAGCCTGTATCTCAGCACAGGAATAAGGTAGGGAAGAATTCTAAGGCTCATTTTGACTGCCTCCAGAAGTTAGATCAGATGGCAAATTGGATTCGGTGCTAGGTCTTTCCCTTTAGGTTTTACCCCAACAATGTTTTCATTAGTTTCGCTCACTCTCGAAATCAAGCATTTTACAGCAGGTTGGAGCAGCCTGTATCTCAGCACAGGAATAAGGTAGGGAAGAATTCTAAGGCTCATTTTGACTGCCTCCAGAAGTTAGATCAGATGGCAAATTGGATTTGGTGCTAGGTCTTTCCCTTTAGGTTTTACCCCAACAATGTTTTCATTAGTTTCGCTCACTCTCGAAATCAAGCATTTTACAGCAGGTTGGAGCAGCCTGTATCTCAGCACAGGAATAAGGTAGGGAAGAATTCTAAGGCTCATTTTGACTGCCTCCAGAAGTTAGATCAGATGGCAAATTGGATTTGGTGCTAGGTCTTTCCCTTTAGGTTTTACCCCAACAATGTTTTCATTAGTTTCGCTCACTCTCGAAATCAAGCATTTTACAGCAGGTTGGAGCAGCCTGTATCTCAGCACAGGAATAAGGTAGGGAAGAATTCTAAGGCTCATTTTGACTGCCTCCAGAAGTTAGATCAGATGGCAAATTGGATTTGGTGCTAGGTCTTTCCCTTTAGGTTTTACCCCAACAATGTTTTCATTAGTTTCGCTCACTCTCGAAATCAAGCATTTTACAGCAGGTTGGAGCAGCCTGTATCTCAGCACAGGAATAAGGTAGGGAAGAATTCTAAGGATCATTTTGACTGCCTCCAGAAGTTAGATCAGATGGCAAATTGGATTTGGTGCTAGGTCTTTCCCTTTAGGTTTTACCCCAACAATGTTTTCATTAGTTTCGCTCACTCTCGAAATCAAGCATTTTACAGCAGGTTGGAGCAGCCTGTATCTCAGCACAGGAATAAGGTAGGGAAGAATTCTAAGGATCATTTTGACTGCCTGCAGAAGTTAGATCAGATGGCAAATTGGATTTGGTGCTAGGTCTTTCCCTTTAGGTTTTACCCCAACAATGTTTTCATTAGTTTCGCTCACTCTCGAAATCAAGCATTTTACAGCAGGTTGGAGCAGCCTGTATCTCAGCACAGGAATAAGGTAGGGAAGAATTCTAAGGCTCATTTTGACTGCCTCCAGAAGTTAGATCAGATGGCAAATTGGATTTGGTGCTATGTCTTTCCCTTTAGGTTTTACCCCAACAATGTTTTCATTAGTTTCGCTCACTCTCGAAAATCAAGCATTTTACAGCAGGTTGGAGCAGCCTGTATCTCAGCACAGGAATAAGGTAGGGAAGAATTCTAAGGCTCATTTTGACTGCCTCCAGAAGTTAGATCAGATGGCAAATTGGATTTGGTGCTAGGTCTTTCCCTTTAGGTTTTACCCCAACAATGTTTTCATTAGTTTCGCTCACTCTCGAAATCAAGCATTTTACAGCAGGTTGGAGCAGCCTGTATCTCAGCACAGGAATAAGGTAGGGAAGAATTCTAAGGATCATTTTGACTGCCTCCAGAAGTTAGATCAGATGGCAAATTGGATTTGGTGCTAGGTCTTTCCCTTTAGGTTTTACCCCAACAATGTTTTCATTAGTTTCGCTCACTCTCGAACTCTCGAAATCAAGCATTTTACAGCAGGTTGGAGCAGCCTGTATCTCAGCACAGGAATAAGGTAGGGAAGAATTCTAAGGCTCATTTTGACTGCCTCCAGAAGTTAGATCAGATGGCAAATTGGATTCGGTGCTAGGTCTTTCCCTTTAGGTTTTACCCCAACAATGTTTTCATTAGTTTCGCTCACCTCTCGAAATCAAGCATTTTACAGCAGGTTGGAGCAGCCTGTATCTCAGCACAGGAATAAGGTAGGGAAGAATTCTAAGGATCATTTTGACTGCCTCCAGAAGTTAGATCAGATGGCAAATTGGATTTGGTGCTAGGTCTTTCCCTTTAGGTTTTACCCCAACAATGTTTTCATTAGTTTCGCTCACTCTCGAAATCAAGCATTTTACAGCAGGTTGGAGCAGCCTGTATCTCAGCACAGGAATAAGGTAGGGAAGAATTCTAAGGATCATTTTGACTGCCTCCAGAAGTTAGATCAGATGGCAAATTGGATTTGGTGCTAGGTCTTTCCCTTTAGGTTTTACCCCAACAATGTTTTCTTTAGTTTCGCTCACATCTCGAAATCAAGCATTTTACAGCAGGTTGGAGCAGCCTGTATCTCAGCACAGGAATAAGGTAGGGAAGAATTCTAAGGATCATTTTTGACTGCCTCCAGAAGTTAGATCAGATGGCAAATTGGATTTGGTGCTAGGTCTTTCCCTTTAGGTTTTACCCTAACAATGTTTTCATTAGTTTCGCTCACTCTCGAAATCAAGCATTTTACAGCAGGTTGGAGCAGCCTGTATCTCAGCACAGGAATAAGGTAGGGAAGAATTCTAAGGCTCATTTTGACTGCCTCCAGAAGTTAGATCAGATGGCAAATTGGATTTGGTGCTAGGTCTTTCCCTTTAGGTTTTACCCCAACAATGTTTTCATTAGTTTCGCTCACTCTCGAAATCAAGCATTTACAGCAGGTTGGAGCAGCCTGTATCTCAGCACAGGAATAAGGTAGGGAAGAATTCTAAGGCTCATTTTGACTGCCTCCAGAAGTTAGATCAGATGGCAAATTGGATTTGGTGCTAGGTCTTTCCCTTTAGGTTTTACCCCAACAATGTTTTCATTAGTTTCGCTCTCACTCTCGAAATCAAGCATTTTACAGCAGGTTGGAGCAGCCTGTATCTCAGCACAGGAATAAGGTAGGGAAGAATTCTAAGGCTCATTTTGACTGCCTCCAGAAGTTAGATCAGATGGCAAATTGGATTTGGTGCTAGGTCTTTCCCTTTAGGTTTTACCCCAACAATGTTTTCATTAGTTTCGCTCACTCTCGAAATCAAGCATTTTACAGCAGGTTGGAGCAGCCTGTATCTCAGCACAGGAATAAGGTAGGGAAGAATTCTAAGGCTCATTTTGACTGCCTCCAGAAGTTAGATCAGATGGCAAATTGGATTTGGTGCTAGGTCTTTCCCTTTAGGTTTTACCCCAACAATGTTTTCATTAGTTTCGCTCACTCTCGAAATCAAGCATTTTACAGCAGGTTGGAGCAGCCTGTATCTCAGCACAGGAATAAGGTAGGGAAGAATTCTAAGGCTCATTTTGACTGCCTCCAGAAGTTAGATCAGATGGCAAATTGGATTTGGTGCTAGGTCTTTCCCTTTAGGTTTTACCCCAACAATGTTTTCATTAGTTTCGCTCACTCTCGAAATCAAGCATTTTTACAGCAGGTTGGAGCAGCCTGTATCTCAGCACAGGAATAAGGTAGGGAAGAATTCTAAGGCTCATTTTGACTGCCTCCAGAAGTTAGATCAGATGGCAAATTGGATTTGGTGCTAGGTCTTTCCCTTTAGGTTTTACCCCAACAATGTTTTCATTAGTTTCGCTCACTCTCGAAATCAAGCATTTTACAGCAGTTGGAGCAGCCTGTATCTCAGCACAGGAATAAGGTAGGGAAGAATTCTAAGGATCATTTTGGACTGCCTCCAGAAGTTAGATCAGATGGCAAATTGGATTTGGTGCTAGGTCTTTCCCTTTAGGTTTTACCCCAACAATGTTTTCATTAGTTTCGCTCACTCTCGAAATCAAGCATTTTACAGCAGGTTGGAGCAGCCTGTATCTCAGCACAGGAATAAGGTAGGGAAGAATTCTAAGGATCATTTTGACTGCCTCCAGAAGTTAGATCAGATGGCAAATTGGATTTGGTGCTAGGTCTTTCCCTTTAGGTTTTACCCCAACAATTGTTTTCATTAGTTTCGCTCACTCTCGAAATCAAGCATTTTACAGCAGGTTGGAGCAGCCTGTATCTCAGCACAGGAATAAGGTAGGGAAGAATTCTAAGGCTCATTTTGACTGCCTCCAGAAGTTAGATCAGATGGCAAATTGGATTTGGGTGCTAGGTCTTTCCCTTTAGGTTTTACCCCAACAATGTTTTCATTAGTTTCGCTCACTCTCGAAATCAAGCATTTTACAGCAGGTTGGAGCAGCCTGTATCTCAGCACAGGAATAAGGTAGGGTAGAATTCTAAGGCTCATTTTGACTGCCTCCAGAAGTTAGATCAGATGGCAAATTGGATTTGGTGCTAGGTCTTTCCCTTTAGGTTTTACCCCAACAATGTTTTCATTAGTTTCGCTCACTCTCGAAATCAAGCATTTTACAGCAGGTTGGAGCAGCCTGTATCTCAGCACAGGAATAAGGTAGGGAAGAATTCTAAGGATCATTTTGACTGCCTCCAGAAGTTAGATCAGATGGCAAATTGGATTTGGTGCTAGGTCCTTTCCCTTTAGGTTTTACCCCAACAATGTTTTCATTAGTTTCGCTCACTCTCGAAATCAAGCATTTTACAGCAGGTTGGAGCAGCCTGTATCTCAGCACAGGAATAAGGTAGGGAAGAATTCTAAGGATCATTTTGACTGCCTCCAGAAGTTAGATCAGATGGCAAATTGGATTTGGTGCTAGGTCTTTCCCTTTAGGTTTTACCCCAACAATGTTTTCATTAGTTTCGCTCACTCTCGAAATCAAGCATTTTACAGCAGGTTGGAGCAGCCTGTATCTCAGCACAGGAATAAGGTAGGGAAGAATTCTAAGGCTCATTTTGACTGCCTCCAGAAGTTAGATCAGATGGCAAATTGGATTTGGTGCTAGGTCTTTCCCTTTAGGTTTTACCCCAACAATGTTTTCATTAGTTTCGCTCACTCTCGAAATCAAGCATTTTACAGCAGGTTGGAGCAGCCTGTATCTCAGCACAGGAATAAGGTAGGGAAGAATTTCTAAGGCTCATTTTGACTGCCTCCAGAAGTTAGATCAGATGGCAAATTGGATTCGGTGCTAGGTCTTTCCCTTTAGGTTTTACCCCAACAATGTTTTCATTAGTTTCGCTCACTCTCGAAATCAAGCATTTTACAGCAGGTTGGAGCAGCCTGTATCTCAGCACAGGAATAAGGTAGGGAAGAATTCTAAGGCTCATTTTGACTGCCTCCAGAAGTTAGATCAGATGGCAAATTGGATTTGGTGCTAGGTCTTTCCCTTTAGGTTTTACCCCAACAATGTTTTCATTAGTTTCGCTCACTCTCGAAATCAAGCATTTTACAGCAGGTTGGAGCAGCCTGTATCTCAGCACAGGAATAAGGTAGGGAAGAATTCTAAGGCTCATTTTGACTGCCTCCAGAAGTTAGATCAGATGGCAAATTGGATTTGGTGCTAGGTCTTTCCCTTTAAGGTTTTACCCCAACAATGTTTTCATTAGTTTCGCTCACTCTCGAAATCAAGCATTTTACAGCAGGTTGGAGCAGCCTGTATCTCAGCACAGGAATAAGGTAGGGAAGAATTCTAAGGATCATTTTGACTGCCTCCAGAAGTTAGATCAGATGGCAAATTGGATTTGGTGCTAGGTCTTTCCCTTTAGGTTTTACCCCAACAATGTGTTCATTAGTTTCGCTCACTCTCGAAAATCAAGCATTTTACAGCAGGTTGGAGCAGCCTGTATCTCAGCACAGGAATAAGGTAGGGAAGAATTCTAAGGATCATTTTGACTGCCTCCAGAAGTTAGATCAGATGGCAAATTGGATTTGGTGCTAGGTCTTTCCCTTTAGGTTTTACCCCAACAATGTTTTCATTAGTTTCGCTCACTCTCGAAATCAAGCATTTTACAGCAGGTTGGAGCAGCCTGTATCTCAGCACAGGAATAAGGTAGGGAAGAATTCTAAGGCTCATTTTGACTGCCTCCAGAAGTTAGATCAGATGGCAAATTGGATTTGGTGCTAGGTCTTTCCCTTTAGGTTTTACCCCAACAATGTTTCATTAGTTTCGCTCACTCTCGAAATCAAGCATTTTACAGCAGGTTGGAGCAGCCTGTATCTCAGCACAGGAATAAGGTAGGGAAGAATTCTAAGGCTCATTTTGACTGCCTCCAGAAGTTAGATCAGATGGCAAATTGGATTTGGTGCTAGGTCTTTCCCTTTAGGTTTTACCCCAACAATGTTTTCATTAGTTTCGCTCACTCTCGAAATCAAGCATTTTACAGCAGGTTGGAGCAGCCTGTATCTCAGCACAGGAATAAGGTAGGGAAGAATTCTAAGGATCATTTTGACTGCCTCCAGAAGTTAGATCAGATGGCAAATTGGGATTTGGTGCTAGGTCTTTCCCCTTTAGGTTTTACCCCAACAATGTTTTCATTAGTTTCGCTCACTCTCGAAATCAAGCATTTTACAGCAGGTTGGAGCAGCCTGTATCTCAGCACAGGAATAAGGTAGGGAAGAATTCTAAGGATCATTTTGACTGCCTCCAGAAGTTAGATCAGATGGCAAATTGGATTTGGTGCTAGGTCTTTCCCTTTAGGTTTTACCCCAACAATGTTTTCATTAGTTTCGCTCACTCTCGAAATCAAGCATTTTACAGCAGGTTGGAGCAGCCTGTATCTCAGCACAGGAATAAGGTAGGGAAGAATTCTAAGGATCATTTTGACTGCCTCCAGAAGTTAGATCAGATGGCAAATTGGATTTGGTGCTAGGTCTTTCCCTTTAGGTTTTACCCCAACAATGTTTTCATTAGTTTCGCTCGCTCTCGAAATCAAGCATTTTACAGCAGGTTGGAGCAGCCTGTATCTCAGCACAGGAATAAGGTAGGGAAGAATTCTAAGGCTCATTTTGACTGCCTCCAGAAGTTAGATCAGATGGCAAATTGGATTTGGTGCTAGGTCTTTCCCTTTAGGTTTTACCCCAACAATGTTTTCATTAGTTTCGCTCACTCTCGAAATCAAGCATTTTACAGCAGGTTGGAGCAGCCTGTATCTCAGCACAGGAATAAGGTAGGGAAGAATTCTAAGGATCATTTTGACTGCCTCCAGAAGTTAGATCAGATGGCAAATTGGATTTGGTGCTAGGTCTTTCCCTTTAGGTTTTACCCCAACAATGTTTTCATTAGTTTCGCTCACTCTCGAAATCAAGCATTTTACAGCAGGTTGGAGCAGCCTGTATCTCAGCACAGGAATAAGGTAGGGAAGAATTCTAAGGATCATTTTGACTGCCTCCAGAAGTTAGATCAGATGGCAAATTGGATTTGGTGCTAGGTCTTTCCCTTTAGGTTTTACCCCAACAATGTTTTCATTAGTTTCGCTCGCTCTCGAAATCAAGCATTTTACAGCAGGTTGGAGCAGCCTGTATCTCAGCACAGGAATAAGGTAGGGAAGAATTCTAAGGCTCATTTTGACTGCCTCCAGAAGTTAGATCAGATGGCAAATTGGATTTGGTGCTAGGTCTTTCCCTTTAGGTTTTACCCCCAACAATGTTTTCATTAGTTTCGCTCGCTCTCGAAATCAAGCATTTTACAGCAGGTTGGAGCAGCCTGTATCTCAGCACAGGAATAAGGTAGGGAAGAATTCTAAGGATCATTTTGACTGCCTCCAGAAGTTAGATCAGATGGCAAATTGGATTTGGTGCTAGGTCTTTCCCTTTAGGTTTTACCCCAACAATGTTTTCATTAGTTTCGCTCGCTCTCGAAATCAAGCATTTTACAGCAGGTTGGAGCAGCCTGTATCTCAGCACAGGAATAAGGTAGGGAAGAATTCTAAGGATCATTTTGACTGCCTCCAGAAGTTAGATCAGATGGCAAATTGGATTCGGTGCTAGGTCTTTCCCTTTAGGTTTTTACCCCAACAATGTTTTCATTAGTTTCGCTCACTCTCGAAATCAAGCATTTTACAGCAGGTTGGAGCAGCCTGTATCTCAGCACAGGAATAAGGTAGGGAAGAATTCTAAGGCTCATTTTGACTGCCTCCAGAAGTTAGATCAGATGGCAAATTGGATTTGGTGCTAGGTCTTTCCCTTTAGGTTTTACCCCAACAATGTTTTCATTAGTTTCGCTCACTCTCGAAATCAAGCATTTTACAGCAGGTTGGAGCAGCCTGTATCTCAGCACAGGAATAAGGTAGGGAAGAATTCTAAGGATCATTTTGACTGCCTCCAGAAGTTAGATCAGATGGCAAATTGGATTTGGTGCTAGGTCTTTCCCTTTAGGTTTTACCCCAACAATGTTTTCATTAGTTTCGCTCACTCTCGAAATCAAGCATTTTACAGCAGGTTGGAGCAGCCTGTATCTCAGCACAGGAATAAGGTAGGGAAGAATTCTAAGGATCATTTTGACTGCCTCCAGAAGTTAGATCAGATGGCAAATTGGATTTGGTGCTAGGTCTTTCCCTTTAGGTTTTACCCCAACAATGTTTTCATTAGTTTCGCTCACTCTCAAAATCAAGCATTTTACAGCAGGTTGGAGCAGCCTGTATCTCAGCACAGGAATAAGGTAGGGAAGAATTCTAAGGCTCATTTTGACTGCCTCCAGAAGTTAGATCAGATGGCAAATTGGATTTGGTGCTAGGTCTTTCCCTTTAGGTTTTACCCCAACAATGTTTTCATTAGTTTCGCTCGCCTCTCGAAATCAAGCATTTTACAGCAGGTTGGAGCAGCCTGTATCTCAGCACAGGAATAAGGTAGGGAAGAATTCTAAGGCTCATTTTGACTGCCTCCAGAAGTTAGATCAGATGGCAAATTGGATTTGGTGCTAGGTCTTTCCCTTTAGGTTTTACCCCAACAATGTTTTCATTAGTTTCGCTCACTCTCGAAATCAAGCATTTTACAGCAGGTTGGAGCAGCCTGTATCTCAGCACAGGAATAAGGTAGGGAAGAATTCTAAGGCTCATTTTGACTGCCTCCAGAAGTTAGATCAGATGGCAAATTGGATTTGGTGCTAGGTCTTTCCCTTTAGGTTTTACCCCAACAATGTTTTCATTAGTTTCGCTCACTCTCGAAATCAAGCATTTTACAGCAGGTTGGAGCAGCCTGTATCTCAGCACAGGAATAAGGTAGGGAAGAATTCTAAGGCTCATTTTGACTGCCTCCAGAAGTTAGATCAGATGGCAAATTGGATTTGGTGCTAGGTCTTTCCCTTTAGGTTTTACCCCAACAATGTTTTCATTAGTTTCGCTCACTCTCGAAATCAAGCATTTTACAGGCAGGTTGGAGCAGCCTGTATCTCAGCACAGGAATAAGGTAGGGAAGAATTCTAAGGCTCATTTTGACTGCCTCCAGAAGTTAGATCAGATGGCAAATTGGATTTGGTGCTAGGTCTTTCCCTTTAGGTTTTACCCCAACAATGTTTTCATTAGTTTCGCTCACTCTCGAAATCAAGCATTTTACAGCAGGTTGGAGCAGCCTGTATCTCAGCACAGGAATAAGGTAGGGAAGAATTCTAAGGATCATTTTGACTGCCTCCAGAAGTTAGATCAGATGGCAAATTGGATTTGGTGCTAGGTCTTTCCCTTTAGGTTTTACCCCCAACAATGTTTTCATTAGTTTCGCTCACTCTCGAAATCAAGCATTTTACAGCAGGTTGGAGCAGCCTGTATCTCAGCACAGGAATAAGGTAGGGAAGAATTCAAATGCTCATTTTGACTGCCTCCAGATGTTAGATCAGATGGCAAATTGGATTTGGTGCTAGGTCTTTCCTTTAGGTTTTACCCCAACAATGTTTTCATTTAGTTTCGCTCACTCTCGAAATCAAGCATTTTACAGCAGGTTGGAGCAGCCTGTATCTCAGCACAGGAATAAGGTAGGGAAGAATTCTAAGGCTCATTTTGACTGCCTCCAGAAGTTAGATCAGATGGCAAATTGGATTTGGTGCTAGGTCTTTCCCTTTAGGTTTTACCCCAACAATGTTTTCATTAGTTTCGCTCACTCTCGAAATCAAGCATTTTACAGCAGGTTGGAGCAGCCTGTATCTCAGCACAGGAATAAGGTAGGGAAGAATTCTAAGGCTCATTTTGACTGCCTCCAGAAGTTAGATCAGATGGCAAATTGGATTTGGTGCTAGGTCTTTCCCTTTAGGTTTTACCCCAACAATGTTTTCATTAGTTTCGCTCACTCTCGAAATCAAGCATTTTACAGCAGGTTGGAGCAGCCTGTATCTCAGCACAGGAATAAGGTAGGGAAGAATTCTAAGGATCATTTTGACTGCCTCCAGAAGTTAGATCAGATGGCAAATTGGATTTGGTGCTAGGTCTTTCCCTTTAGGTTTTACCCCAACAATGTTTTCATTAGTTTCGCTCACTCTCGAAATCAAGCATGCATTTACAGCAGGTTGGAGCAGCCTGTATCTCAGCACAGGAATAAGGTAGGGAAGAATTCTAAGGCTCATTTTGACTGCCTCCAGAAGTTAGATCAGATGGCAAATTGGGATTGGTGCTAGGTCTTTCCCTTTAGGTTTTACCCCAACAATGTTTTCATTAGTTTCGCTCACTCTCGAAATCAAGCATTTTACAGCAGGTTGGAGCAGCCTGTATCTCAGCACAGGAATAAGGTAGGGAAGAATTCTAAGGATCATTTTGACTGCCTCCAGAAGTTAGATCAGATGGCAAATTGGATTCGGTGCTAGGTCTTTCCCTTTAGGTTTTACCCCAACAATGTTTTCATTAGTTTCGCTCACTCTCGAAATCAAGCATTTTACAGCAGGTTGGAGCAGCCTGTATCTCAGCACAGGAATAAGGTAGGGAAGAATTCTAAGGATCATTTTGACTGCCTCCAGAAGTTAGATCAGATGGCAAATTGGATTTGGTGCTAGGTCTTTCCCTTTAGGTTTTACCCCAACAATGTTTTCATTAGTTTCGCTCACTCTCGAAATCAAGCATTTTACAGCAGGTTGGAGCAGCCTGTATCTCAGCACAGGAATAAGGTAGGGAAGAATTCTAAGGGATCATTTTGACTGCCTCCAGAAGTTAGATCAGATGGCAAATTGGATTTGGTGCTAGGTCTTTCCCTTTAGGTTTTACCCCAACAATGTTTTCATTAGTTTTCGCTCACTCTCGAAATCAAGCATTTTACAGCAGGTTGGAGCAGCCTGTATCTCAGCACAGGAATAAGGTAGGGAAGAATTCTAAGGATCATTTTTGACTGCCTCCAGAAGATAGATCAGATGGCAAATTGGATTTGGTGCTAGGTCT